>NC_135752.1:38712903-39012903 GCF_041903045.1 Epinephelus lanceolatus
CATGCTCACACACCGTAGTTACTGTTGCCATGGTCACACACCATAGTTACTGTTGCCATGCTCACACACCGTAGTTACTGTTGCCATGATCACACAGACACACACACACCATGGTTACTGTTGCCATGGTCACACACACCATAGTTACTGTTGCCATGGTCACACACCGTAGTTACTGTTGCCATGGTCACACACTGTAGTTACTGTTGCCATGGTCACACACACATCATGGTTACTGTTGCCATGGTCACACACACCATGGTTACTGTTGCTATGGTCACACACCATAGTTACTGTTGCCATGGTCACACACCATAGTTACTGTTGCCATGGTCTCTCTCTCTCTCTCTCTCTCTCTCTCTCTCTCACTCTCTCTCTCTCTCTCTCACACACACACACACACACACACACCATGTTTACTGTAATGGAAGCAATTAATTTGTCTTCAATCATACTTAAAGTACATATAAAATAAGTCACTCCTCTCTGCTGGCACAGTGATAATAATAAAAAAAGTTTTCATTTCAAGGGGCCCCAGACCCAGTTTGACATCATGCAGCATTCAATTATCGGCCTGACTCTGTACAAAATGGAACCAAATGGACCCTTACGGGTTAATTTGGCTCTTATAGCTTATCACCAATCATTTGTCTGGCCTCGGGTCGGTCCCCATCCTCCCCGGACCTCATGTTGAGAATAACCAGTTTTCTTACTTTTCTATGTTAACTTACTTGTTGCAGCATCATCATTTGATGATGTCACGCTGCTGCTGGGGGCTGGGGGGGCTCTGAACATATCTGTAAGTTTATGACATTTGGCTGCCTCCTCCTCAATGGCCCTTTTTTTAAAAAAAATCTCTCTCCTGTTCAGCTCCACCTTTCCTCTTTTTGCGGTCCATTGTAACGGCACTGCTGAGCTGCAGAGCTCCTGTTGCACAGTCTGCACACACAGGCACACGTACACACCCTCTCCTCTCTGCTCCACCTGACTCTCCACAACCAAGCTGCTTTCAGTTTACAGAATTCCCCGGTTCTCCAGTGGGCCAGTCTGGGCCTGCATTCTGCCCTCACTCATGAACAAGACCCTGAGATAATTGAACTCCAATCCACCAGTTTCTGGCAGAGAACCATGGCCTCAGATTTGGAGGTGCTGACTCTCATCCCAACTGCTTTTTACCCCTGCAGGTCATACTGGAGGTCATGATGTGATGAAGCCAACAGAACCACATCATCTGCAAAAAGCAGAGATACAATTCTGAGGTCCCAAAACCAGACCCCTTCCTCCCCCCGGCTGCTCCTTAAGATCCTGTCCATGAATAACACAAACAGGATCAGTGATGAGGGACAACCCTGGCGGAGGAACAACACCCACCGAGAACGTGTTTGACTTTACGTTGAGTGTGTGGAGGCAGCTCTCACTTTGGTCATACAGGGACTGGATGGTTCGTAGCATTGACCCCGATACCCCGTAATCCCTCACTCAAGACCCCCCGAAGGACGCGGTCGTAAGCCTTCTCCAAGTCCACAAAACACATGTAGACTGGATGGGCAAACTACCACGACCCAGAATAAAATGCTCAAACAATAAAAAAAAAAGTTATGTTAAATTGACATAAATTTCCTGTCAGACGTCATGTGACACATTTATTTTGTGTCTGGTGAAATCAAAACTTTTATGTGACTGTGTTGTACTAAACTAAAAGTTTTAAGTGCAAGCTGTTTCCAAAAAAAAAATGTTTAAGTTGAGTGAGCGAACTGGGGTCTCCAGTGAACTGTAATATGTCTTCATCCCTATTAAGAGAATTAACTACTGACAACAAAAGCAGTGGGGCAAGGAAGCCTCTCATCACAGTAATCAGTCAAGTACAAATTGCTAAGTGTGCCACATTTCATTCAAGTATGTATTTACTGTGTGTACTCAGGGCGCGTCTGTCACTTATCAATATATCAGTCACATTTGCAGATTGATAACCTATTTAAGGGCATCTGCACGTGTGTGTGTGTGTGTGTGTGTGTGTATATGTTAGTCAATATCTCATGGTCACATTCAGTGATGTGAGCGCTCACACACACAGACACACACAGAGGAGGAGGGGGAGTGATGTCTGACTGAACTGACAGGTCACATGATCCTGATCTGGATGTTGACTTTTTTTTTTAGATCCACGGGAAAAACCCCGCGTGCCTCCTCCCCCCCCTTTCTCATTTAAAACCGACCTGGCGCGTGTCACTCTGTCAGTGAGTGGAGGAATAATTTAGATTTAAGCTCCAACAGCCTCTAAAGCTTCTCTCTCATTCAGCCACTTGTCTCCGACGCGCCACCATGACGCACATCGCTCCTCTTCTCACTGTCATTTTAACATCATCACTCCTGAGCTGGACACAAGCCTCGATCCTCTGCACCTGGACTAAAGCTCTGCCTAACAAAGAAATACACTACAGTTTCCTCTGGAGCGACCCCCGGCAGGCCTCTCCATCCCTGCGGCTCTACCACAGCGCATGGTCCGGGGAGCGCGCACTGCTCAGCTGCGCGTGGAGCGACGACGCAGCAGTGATCCAGAACTATTTCTCTCTGTGCCGCGAGCAAACACACAAGTTCTCCGATCATCCAGATGAATATCTCGATGTGGACTCCATGTTGGAGGCAGAGGATCGGTGCGTCTCTGTGGCCTCTCCAGGGGTCGAGGAGCCCCGGGAACGCGCAGGGAAGAGGGCAGTGAGGAGCGTCGGTGGTCACACCGAGACTGAGGATCAGCAAGGTCACGCTGAGAGGTCAGAGGTCAGGAGCCATCAGCGCGTGAAGCGCGGGTTCATTGTGCCAGGGACTCTCTGGTGCGGCTCTGGCAACAAGGCACCTTCATATGAAGATTTGGGTAGGCTGGATCTATACTTGCTTTGCTTTTTACAAAATGACAGGAAGCCAGGGGCCAGTCAGCAGCCTGCAGGGGTGTTTCTAGGATTTGAGGACATTAAGGGCTTAGCTTGGACCCCTGGGGGGGTGGGGGTGGGGTGGGGGGTGTTTACAATCTGGCGCCTGGTTTACATTTGAATTAAGAAAAACAAATCCAGTGTGAATAAATTTATTTTCACTGGGAATTAGAAAATGTTTGGGGCCAACCATCATCCTATCACGGGCCAGATTAAGCCCACAGGCCTAAAGTTGAGTATCACTGCATTAGATTATGGTTGCGTTAAAGCTTCCTAATGTTCAGAGGCCATGAAGTTTATGTCATGTGTTTACACGGTATGAACAAACAATCACAAAAGGGAATCTCTCAGGACGGCAGAGGGAACATAAGACCTTTAAAAGCTTTTTAAAGTAAAAAGGAGCATGCAGATATTTAGGATCGCACTTTCAAAATGTCTGGGGGACTAGCAAGCAACAGTATGTCTCTGCAGACCCGGAGACTGCAGATTCAGACCCGCAATTCTGGACCCGCAGTTCTAGACCCCTTGTTTTTCGTCCCCTACTGGACGGCTGTATAACTGCAACTAAATCAGCGTCTCACTCAAACACCACTGTTTGAAAGAAGTTGGACTTTTAATGCTTTATTACAATTTACAATTTTAAAATTTTATTACACCCGAATAAAAATACCAAGATTTAATTGTTGATTTATGCCTGGGTGCTGTTCTGCATTATTATTGTTTGCTGGTTGTTCTGTATGGTTTGATCCAACTATTTTAGTTCTTTATATCTTAATATTCATCAGACTGCTCTGACTAGCACGCCAAAAACTTGCACTGCATTGATCAAACCCGCTACAACATATAATAGGAAATGTCTGGTCTTGGGTGTCCAGTGCTCACTTTTGTTGTGGGAATTTGAAACAAAGGCTGTGAAATACTGAAATGGTTTGAAATGTTTTATTGTGTGCAGTGGTTACATCACACATCAGGGAGATCTGCAGAGAAAAAAAAAAGAAATCAAACATATCACAAAATTGAAAACAGAAACACTTAAAAAAAATTAAATACCTATCACAGTCTACACTGAAATACTGAAGAATCTGGAGCACAGCAAATACATTATTATATCGACATATTAACAATAGTGCCCCTTCCTTCCTCATCTGCCTTTCGATCCTCCACAAAACTCCTCCACTTCACTGTGGTTTCCCCTTTCTGGATTGTTATGTGCACCTTAAAAAGAGAGTCCCTAATTATTCAAAGTTAAGATTTTTCAACCGTTTTACACACATAAACAAGGCCAAAACCAAATAATAGACAAAAATACATTTCTGATCATCTGCGCTGGATGAGCTTAATTTCTATCCACAAAATCTCTAAATATATGCTATAGAGTAATATCAATGTAGTGATATAAACACACGTGATATATAACATTATGAATAATAAAGGAAAAAATATATTAAAAAAATAAAGGTGTATTACATGATATACATGAATACAAAATTAACTTTTAGCATAACGTACACTAATTGCCAATATGTAAACAGTTTCATGCTTGTATGAAAACGTAAGCCTATAGCCTACACGTTTTTCTCATTTCATCCACTTCATTGCTTTAATCATTTATTCATGTTTAATTTAAAGCACATGCTAAAATTATTCGTCATCGCGCTTCGGTTTCATGAAACAAAATGTGCAGGTCACACAGTTCATTGCTAACAAGCTAAACTATTACCTACTACTTTAACCCATATTTGACGTGCCTTTCAGACTATCGTGGTAAAGACAGTCATATCATTTTAAACGTATCACTGTAAAACATGAAGTTCGCTCTCTAATTCAAGTCAACAAAATACTTTAAACAAATAATATGATTCACATTCGGATCGTCGTCGGCCATATTCAATAGTTGTAATAGTATGTTGGCTTCCAATGAAATAGAGGGCGCTGTCGCGAAATACAAGGTGTCCAGAACTGCGGGTCCAGATTTGCAGGTCTGAATCTGCGGTCTCCAGGTCTGCAGACACACCCTCCTCCTAGCAAGAGACAAAAAATCAAAATCAATTTTATTTTCATTCTTAATTTATTGTTTATTTCGATAATCCTATGAATGTATTTGTGTATGAATATTTATATCACTGTCATATCTGTTTTATTATTATTTTGTTTCTTTGTTTTGCTTGTTTTTGTTATTGAGATATTGAGATCGTGGGGTGGGAGGGACGTACAGTAGCTATCGTAAAGATTGACCTTGCCTGTTTTCTTTTGTTTCTATGAGAGGTAGCCCAGCTGCTGTAAGGGACAATGACTTTGACAAATAAAGAGTATAAAAAAAAAAAAAAAAATCAAAGTAGCAAAATTCGAGATGTCTGGAATTTTAGTCTCAAAACACTGGATCCTACATCTCCCATAATGCAACTCAAGAGCCAGGCACATCAGTGTTAATTAATGTCACTTAAAGCTACCATTTTGAGGTTTTTTTTTTCTGGAATTAAATTTTGATCAGTTTTTTTTTTTTAAAGTCATAATAATAATCTTGTAATCTTTCCCCACTCTGTCCCTCTGATCTCTTGCAGGAGTTTTTACAGACACTGACGGCTGCTGCCGTGAACACGACCAGTGCAAACACACCATCCTGTCCTTTCACTCCGAGTTTGGCGTCTTCAATAGCAACATCTTCACCATGTCTCACTGTGACTGTGACAACAAGTAGGGAGTTAGAACTTTCACTAAATAGCATCCAGTCTACATCAGCTGGTTCATCATGTTTTCTTTGCTGCTTTGTTAACTGAAATGATTCGTGTTGCAGGTTTCGTAACTGTCTGATGGAGGCCAACGACAGCATAGCTGACGTAGTGGGATACACCTTCTTCAACCTGCTGAAGATGCACTGCTTTGAGTTCTCCCACAGACTCCAGTGTACACAGAGGAACTGGTTTGGCATGTAAGTCAAGTTAGGATCTTTTTCGTAACACTGTGGTGTGTTCAGGTTTGTGTTTGGAGTACAAATAAACAAACAATAACATTTGTGTCTGTGCTAATGAAGTGAGTGTATCACATCATCTGGCAACTTTTTGCAACTTTAGGAGCTAGTGATAGCTACTTTCTTTGGAAAAGAGTTGGCAACACTGACTGGTTCCCAGTTTGTGGGTCTTGAACAAGCCCCCAGGAACAGTGCCGGGCTCCAAAGGCAATTTTACATAGTGGCCAAAAGTGGAATTACAACGACTTAGTCCATCACGTGAGGCCATTTCTCCATAGACTGATACTGACAAAAGATGTCTGTAAATCAATGGATTCTTTTTTTGAGTATCGCAACACCTGCAAAATGACTCGTTTCACTATCAAGGTTTGATCCAGTCAGTCTGATAACATTTTAAAAGTCCACAAGAGCCTATGATTACATTATCTTAATCAAGTTAGCGGAGCGCTAAACCAAAAGTAGGCTGCTGGGCTGACTGAAGTTAGCCACCCGGCCGTGCTCAGCCTCCATGAGTCTCTACTGCTCTTGGTCTATGGGCCCCACAATGCGGAAGATCTGGGTAATTTCATACAATGGAAATTTATCTTTTTTGGCTTCATGTGCCACTGAGCAAATTTAATAGGAAAGAACAGGGCCCCGCCTCCAACACTGTTTCCAGCTCTCTTAATACATCCTTGGTCCTGACAAGGTGTCCCAAGATAAATCTGAGAGGGTTACAAGATGACTGAAGAACAAAAATGGGGGGGACGACAATGATACAAAGGTACACACAGAAAAACAAAACACAACAAAACAAACAAACAAACAAACAAAAAACAGGAAGTTTGCTCATCCACCCCCTCTGCTGTGACTTACAGGTGTAAAGAGACTAAAATGGCTCTCTACGCTGAGGTCCGTCCGCCCACGCTGTACGAGTCTCCCAATCCAACAGAGGTCAGCATGAACAGCTCCATCACAAACACCACCACACCCACAGAGCTACTGGAGAGCAGCAAGTCAGACTCCATCACTGCCGCAGCATCCACAGTCCCCACTCCTTTAACCAGTTCCCCATCTACCTTCCTCACCATCCCCTCCGTCACCAACGTGACAAACTCCACAGGATCAGCACCTGAGAGCACAGGCAACCTGGAGAACACGTTACAAACCAAAAAACAAACTGAGCAGGGTGTCACAGGTATTCATCGTTCGACCATATCAGTTTATATTTCTCCACCACAGTAACAGAGCTGGACGTTATTACACACTGATGTTTCCTCTCCACAGAGAAGCAGCTGTCATGTGCCATCTACAAAGATCTGGATGAGTGCAGAGACAAGATCCTTCCCCAGCAGAAGAGATACGGCCTCCACAACCCAGAGGCCAAGACGCTGTACCACTGCAACTGTACCACCAGGTGAATGCACAGACTTAAAGCAGCAGTAATATTAAGCAAAACAGTGAGAAGGACATGTTACTACACAATGAATATTTATACTTTAAGTACATTTTAGCTGATACATACTTTTGCTTAAGTAAGGTTGTGAATGCAGGAATTTTACTTGTATTTTCACAGAGTTGTGTTAGTATTTTTACTTCTAGGAAAAGTGTAAGATTTAGGGGGATTTAGTGGCATCTACTGGTGGGGATTGCAAATTGCAACCAGGTGAAACTTCTGGTTCAAATTCCTTCAGTGTTCATTGCTTAGGAGGTTTTACCAGGAGCCAAATCATCCTCAGAGGTCTCTCCCTCTCCAAAACAAACAGATCCATCAATTCAAACCAGTAAAAACGCTGAATAAAGCCGTTTCACGTCACAAATCAGTGTTTCTCTAGCACCGGCTAATGTGTGCACACTTTTTCCATTCTTACAACCTGTGATCCAGACGTTCAGGAGGTTTTTACCAGAAGCTGAATTATCCGCAGATGTCTCTTCCTCTCCAAAACAAACAGACCAGCTGATTTAAACCAGTAGAAACACTGAATAAATCAAAGTTTGTACTTGTATTTGTCTCGTACTCGTCGTCCTCCTCTTATCCGGGTCCGGGTCGCGGGGCCAGCAGCCTCAGCAAAGAAGCCCAGACAGTCGTCTCCCCAGCCACTTCCGTCAGCTCTTCTGAGGGAACCCCGAGGTGTTCCCAGGCCAGCCAGGCGATGTAATCCCTCCAGCGTGTCCTGGGGCGGCCCCGAGGTCTCCTCCCGGTTGGACATGCCCGAAACACCTCCCAAGGGAGGCGTCCGGAAGGCATCCTTACCAGATGCCCGAACCACCTCAGCTGGCTCCTCTCGATGTGGAGGAGCAGCGGCTCTACTCCGTGTCCCTCCCGGATGTCCGAGCTCCTCACCCTATCCCTAAGGCTGAGCCCAGCCACCCTGCCAAGGAAACTCATTTCGGCCGCTTGTACTCGCGATCTCGTTCTTTCGGTCACTACCCAGAGCTCGTGACCATAGGTGAGGGTTGGAACGTAGATCGACCGGTAAATCGAGAGCTTCGCTTTCTGGCTAAGCTCCCTCTTCACCACAACGGACCGGTTAAGCGCCTGCATCACTGCTGACGCCGCCCCAATCCGCCTGTCAATCTAAAATCAAAGTTACGTTAGAAAAATCTGTGTTTTTCCGGTGCTCTCATCGTGGAGGGGCTGCTAACTACGGTGGCTGATGCAAAAACGTGCATGGCCCTATCTAGAGCCAGTGTTTGGTCTGTGTGTTCTGGGCTACTGTAGAAACATAGTGGTGCAACATGGTGATCTCTGTAGACGAGGACCTGCTCCCTGTGTAGATATAAACAACTGATTGTAAGGTAACGAAAACACAATGATTCTTATTTTCAGTTGATTATACACTAAAGAAAACATACTTATTATATTATATTATATTTATGCCAATGTGTCCCCCTAAATCTGACACACTGGACCTTTAAGTAGAGGACGGTCAGAACCTCTCATACTTAGAATTTAGCTTTTTTTATTAGCATTTCGAGTCCCTATTTGCAGGAGCACCAGATAAAGATGACATTAAATGACGTTTAGAGGGGTCACACCATGTCTAGATTAAACAAACTGATTACCACGCCCCCCTCCACAGAGTATATAGAGACACAGTGATAGTGGTGCACTCACCTTTATTTCTGTGAGACAGGCCAGACATGGTGTGATGTTTCATAACACAAACAAACTAGGCCACCATCAGTGCACACATACATTCGGAGTACCACGGTTACATAAGGTGTGGCGATCCTCTGAATCTGCACCGAAATGATTTATGGCCTTGGACATTATCATAATCTCATGTTTGCACACATGGTCTCTGTCTGGGTTTCTTTTTGCTTTGGTGGTCCGTTCATCTGCTGTTGTTTTTGTAGCTTGTCTGCTGGTCTCTGACGTGTTTGTCTGCCTTTCCAGGTTATTCCAGACTTTGGCTGAGCAGAGACAACTGACCGAAGTACAGGCTTTCCTGCTGGGATATGTGTCTCAGTCGTGTTTCCTGCCACAGGACTGCACAGTGGGAAATATGTAAGTATACAAACACAGACATGGATGGTCACATGGCTTTAGAAAACACTGACACATCGACCTGTTTAGCAAATTTCTGTGTAATATAATATGCTTGGATCCTTTACTTCAGTAAAAACACCAATACATAAAATATACATAAAATTATCTCATACAAGTACAAGTCCTCCGTTTAAAATCTCACCTATGGTAAGTGAAAGTACAGAAGTGTTATCAGCAAAACAAACTTAAAGTGTCAAAAGCAAAGCTACAGTGACATCATTAGATCATTATTACTGATGCATCAATGTCAGAGCAGCATGTTACTGTTGTAGCTGTAGCTGGTTTGAACTACGGTTAGCCTGTTTAGTCCAGTGGCTCCCAACCTAGTGGTCAGGGCCCTGTGTCATGTCAGTGACAAGTGTTTTACCCATGTTCTGAGTTTACTTTGAAAAAGCCTATATGCATGTAACAAGCAGTAACTGTACATGTCTTATAAAAACTGTTTTTTTTTTTTGAAAAGACACAATTCATATAACAACTGTAAATTGACACACCTTCCCTTGACGTCCAAAACTGATGCAGGGGGCTACCTAGTGCGTCATATTTTGAGGTGCAATGACAAAGCTGCAGTATTTAATAAGTTGAAATGAGAATGTGTTGGAACATTGTTTATCTTTTTGGGCCTCAAACTGTTATTGAAATATCACTATTTGAGAAGTTTAGAGGTGAACATACTTAGGTTTGGGAACAAAAAACACTTGGTAATGGTTAGGAAAAGATTATGTTTTTGCTTAAAATACCTGGTTTGTGGGGCACGATACCTGCTGAAAAAGCAGTAACGTCTCAGGAAAAACTGAATGCTTTTTGCCCCTGTCTCAACTGGAAAAACGGTGACAGGTCATGCCAAAACACCTGTGCTCCATGCTTAAAATGCCGCTAGAAAAACAGCGCCAGATCGCCACAAAACACCTTATTTTGGTGTCTAAAAAGTCACTGGAAAAACAGTGACCGGTCACTACGAAACACCTTTGTCTAGTGCCCAAGAAGCTGCTGGAAAAACGGTGACTGATTACTACGAAACACCTTTGTCTAGTGCCCAAGAAGCTGCTGGAAAAACAGCGACCGGTCACTACAAAACAGCTTTGTCTAGTGCCCAAGAAGCTGCTGGAAAAACAGCGACCGGTCACTACAAAACAGCTTTGTCTAGTGCCCAAGAAGCTGCTGGAAAAACAGCGACCGGTCACTACAAAACAGCTTTGTCTAGTGCCCAAGAAGCTGCTGGAAAAACAGCGACTGGTCACTACAAAACAGCTTTGTCTAGTGCCCAAGAAGCTGCTGGAAAAACGGTGACTGATTACTACAAAACACTTTTGTTTAGTGCCCAAGAAGCCGCTGGAAAAACAGTGACTGATTACTACAAAACACTTTTGTCTAGTGCCCAAGAAGCTGCTGGAAAAACGGTGACTGATTACTACAAAACACTTTTGTCTAGTGCCCAAGAAGCTGCTGGAAAAACAGTGACATGTTGTGACAAAATACTTTTGTTTGGTGTCTAAAAAACTGCTAGAAAAATAGTGACAGATCACGACAAAACACCTTTGTTTGGTACTCAGAAAGCTGCTGGAAAAACACCGGGGGTCACTTCAAAACACCTTTGTTTGGTGCCTTAAAAGCCTTGAAACACAGCAATGACTCTCTTGATTTAAACAAGTTTTGTTGATGTTGGATTTAAACAGTTGTCCACAGCTTGGCAGACATCTTGTCTAAGTACCACAGCATCCACAATCCCCTCCACCTCCTGATGACAAAGTCAGCTCATACACTACATCTCTTTAGAAACTCTGATATACATATAAAACATGCAAATGTAATGTATTCGTGGTTTGCAGAAACGTAAAATGCCAACAGGGAACTAAACACTGTTTTTTTCAAAAGAGGGCGTAAGACAGATCTGAACCACTGGTTTAATCTATAAAAATATATTCAGCAAAATATGTAAAAATCTAAAATGTAGTAGAATAAAAAATACAATAGAGTTTAAGTAAAATACAGTGGAAATACTCAAGTAAAGTACTTGACAAGTTTCTGGAGACACAACCAGACACTATTTTTTTCGCGATCAGCCAAAAAGTTTCAGAACCACAGATTTAATCTAAAAGCTTATCATAGTTTTTTAAACTTAAAATCTGGAACTGAAAAGTAACTAGTAACTATTGCTGTCAAATAAATGTATTGGAGTAAAAAGTATGATATTTTCTTCATAATTGTTGTGCAGAAGAGATATAAAGTAGGCTAACATGGAGCTACTGGAGTACAAATACAAATACTTTACATGTTACTGTGTTACTTTGAACCACTGCACTGCTCCAGTCATGGTCAAACTGGGAACCATCAAATTAATGGTGATTAATGGGAGAGCAAAGAAGAAGATAAAAGAGAAAGTGTATCCTTGGTGGAACTGCTGACAAAGTTTTTTTTTAACTCTTATATTTTTTTTAATGTAAAATTGTAAAGTAACTACAGCAGACAAATAAATGTAGTGGAGTAAAAAGTGCAGTATTTGCCTCTGAAATGTAAGCAGAAGAATAAAGTCGCATAAAATGGACCTACTCAAACACAAGAACCTCAAATTGTACTTGAATACAGTCCTTGAATTCATGAAAGCGTCCTCTATAAAGTACCGTTTATCTTTGTCCATCAGCTGTACAGCAGCTCTGGTGAGAGCAGATCTTCCTCAGCTGGAGCAGAGCAGCAGAGCTGACATGGAGGAGCAGCGCCATCTACAGGCCATCAAACTGAAGGTCAGGAGGCCAAACAACAGGAGAGCCAAGAGGAAAGACAGAGCTGTCAGACTCCACAAACTGTGTCTCAGGATGGTCCGGCCCAAACTCAGCCAGAACAAGAGCAGGACACACAAGCGGGATCGGCCAGCTGTAAGAGGAAGAGCGCTCGTCTGAGTGTGAATACTATGGAGGCTCAAAGTGGTCAATATTACAGAGACTATTTCAGGTCATTTTCTTTTTGTTCCAGCACTTTCTATGTCAGATTTTCCCTCCTTCAAAATCTGTTTTTATCTCACAACATCTTTTTTTTCCAAAGGACAATATGTTCAAATAGAAAACCCAAAAACAAACTTAAGATTATAAATTAAATAAACATAAACTGCTGGGTTATCATAAAAAACACCAGCAATAAACTCAGTGAAAAGAGTCATAATAATGAGCTGAGTTTTAAAACATCTTGAAACATGTCTTTATCTGCATGTATTTTTTGATGTAATAGTGACCACTTTGGGTCCCCATTAAAAACTGTAGTACTCTGTATCCCAGAGATGGGGGCTCGAGTCACATGACTTGGACATGAGTCAGACTTGAGTCACAAATTTGATGACTTTAGACTTAAATTCACAAAAAAGGACTTGCAACTTGACTTGGACTTTAACACCAATGACTCGTGACCTCACTTGCACTTGAGCCTTTTGACTTACAAATACACGATACCCTCTCCTAAGCCTCAAAGATGAAAAAGCATGTTCATTTCTGGAATTAATTAAATAACATGAACACTATTCGGTCCGACATTATCCAGTCAAGTTGCAGGAGAGAACTGTGAAGAACTTTCGTTACATAACTGAAGGCCTGTAGGAAAACATTATACCAAAGATAATTTCATTCACGTCCAAAAACTAGTCGGTGGTCAACAGAAAACAAATTGCAGTTTGCAAAGCATGCGGGTTTAAAGTTACTGATGGAGATGCAACGACTTCCAACTAACTACAACTTTTATAAAACAATCGTTTTGTATTATAACTCCGTAATTGAAACAGTATGACGTTTGGTAAGGCGTGCGTAACTCAAAGTTTATGACTTAGGACTTGACTCCGGGCTTGTCTGTCTTGACTTGGGACTTGTGAACAAAAACTTGAGAGTTAATTGTGATTTGCAAAACAACGACTTGGTCCCACTTCTGGTTTATAGAGTTCCCCAGGGATTCCTGAGGACTCATTCCTGGGATGCTCTATTCATATTGTCTACATCAGAAATGTAGTGGAACTCAGTTTTGACCAAATTATTATCCATATTTTTTGGATAAAGACAAAAGGAAACTTTTCCTGAAGTATAACAAACCCTTTTCACAGCAGATGTTTTGACGAGTCATAGAAGCAACAGCACAGGTATGACAGGCATCGTTAAAGTAATTAGTTACGCCTGTGCTTCCACATTAGCATGGCTCTAGTGATGGTCGTTGGCCTGTCTGTCCAGACTGAAATATTTACAATTGGATTGATTGTCATGATATTTAATCCAGACAATCATGTTCCACTTACGATAAACTGTAACAAATTTAGTCCCTTAAATTTCAAAATGTCTGCCTTGACAAGGGTCTATTGAGTTTGATATTGGTGGCACTTTTCTCTGAGATAATGACTGACAGGAGGTAATTTACCTGCGTTTTAATGCACCTCTGCATCAGTAGTCTCCGCTCTGATTAAACCCTACGAGTCACTGTTATTGAGGTTTCAGTAATCAGTGTGGATGTAAATATTTGTGTTGTATCAGTTGTAGATAGTTACGAATTATGGTATTAGCTCAGCTGAGTTAAAATAAATAAATGTAAATATCTGTATATAATGTGAAATATTTGGTTTATGACGTGAGAAGGAATGACTGATTACATTTAAAGGAATAGTTTGACATTTTGGGATTTTGGTTTCTTGCTGAGAGTGAGATGATCAGGATTATGTCTGATGTCTGTATGGTAAATGTAAAGCTAGCCGGTTAGCCTAGCTTAGCATAAAGACTGTAAAAAATCAAACCACCAGCCCAGCTTGAAAACAGCAAATTGTTGTTTTTACTCTGTTTTTATGTACGGATTATGTTGATGTCTGTACAGAATCCATCCAGTTAGCCTAGCTTAGCATAAAGACAAGGCCAAACATCAATCCTGGCTTGTAAGACAGCAAATTTGTTGTTTTTACCCTGTTTTTATGTACAGATTATGTCTGATGTCTGTATGATAAATGTTAAGCTATCAGGTTAGCCTAGCTTAGCATAAAGACTGTAAATGAGCAAACCACTGCCAGCCCAGCTTGTAAAACAGAAAAATGTTGTTTTTACCCACCGGTTTTTGTATGAATTATGTCTGACATCTGTATAGGTAATATGAATCCACCCAGTTAGCCTAGTTTAGCATAAATACTGTAAACAAGACCAAACATCAACACTGGCTTGTGAAATTTGTTGTTTTTACTCTTTGTTTTGGATTATGTCTAATGTCTATATGTCAAATATAAAAAATAGCTGGTTAGCCTAGCTTAGCATAAAAAGTGAAAGGAGGAGAAAAAAAATAGCTTATACAAAGACTAAATGTAATTTTTTTTTTTTGTCTAGGTAATAACCCCACAAGTTGTTGTTTTTACACCACAAGATATAATTGAAAAGTGAAAAGTTTCTGGTGATGGGTTTTATTACCTTTGGACAGAGCTAGGCTAGCTGTTTCCCCTGTTTACAGCCTTTAAGCTAAGCTAAGCTAAGTTAAGCTAAGCTAATGTCTCCTGAGTGTAGCTTCCACCTAAGAAAGTAAGGCAGACGTTTTTGGGAAATATATTGTCTGCTTTTTTGCTGAGAGTTACATGAGAAAAGTACAAAAAGTACAAGCACTTATCTTTGTAGTGAATATCAAGCTACAGTCAACAGATGGTTAGCTTAGCTGAGCATGAAGACTGGAAATGGGGGTAAACTGCTCTTACCATTGGTAAAAATCACCCCCAAAGCTTATATTTGTTTAATCTGTACAGAACAAGAGGGATAAAAACTACAGTACAATTGCTGTAGGCTAATTAAGACAGAGCTAGGCTAGCTGTTTCGGGTTTCCCCCTGTTTACAGCCTTCAAGCTAAGCTAAGCTAAGCTAATGTCTCCTGAGTGTAGCTTCCACCTTAAAAAGTAAGGCAGACATTTTGGGGAAATTTTATCTGCTTTTTTGCTGAGAGTTAGATGAAAAGGCAGATACAATGCTTTTGTTTGTAGTATATGAAGCTACAGTCAGGAGATGTTTAGCTTAGCTTAGCTTAGCTTAGCATAAAGACTGTAAATGGATATAAACAGCTAGCCTGGCTCTGACCAGTGGTAAAAAATCACCTCCAAAGCTCAAGTTTGTTTAATCTGTACAAAACAACAAGGATGAAACTACAGTTCAATTGCTGTAGGCTAATTAAGACATAGCTAGGCTAAGCTAATGTCTCCTGAGTGTAGCTTCCACCTAAGAAAGTAAGTGAGACATTTTTGGGAAATATATTGTCTGCTTTTTTGCTGAGAGTTAGCTAGATGAAAAGATTGACAGCACTTAAGTTTGTAGTGAATATGAAGCTACAGTCAAGAAATGGTTAACTTAGCTTAGCATAAAGACTGTAAATGGGTGTAAAAAGCTAGCCTGGTTCTGACTAGTGGTAAAAATCACGTCCAAAACAAAAAGGATAAAACTACGATACAACTGCTGTAGGCTAATTACAGCAGAGCCAGGCTAGCTGTTTGCCTGTTTTCAGTATTTATGCTAAGCTAAGCTAACCTGACTTTAGCTTCATATTTCAGACAAATACCAAAGTGGTACATTATAATTTTTTCCCGTTATCTCCCAAAATGTTGAACTATGTATTTTAAATATTAAAGTTTTAAACACTATCTGCTTCCTGCCATTTCAATTACAAATGTTACATGAAATGAGTTACACGAGTTTAATTATTTATTGTTTTGTTGTTGTTTGTTTGACCAAGTAAAAAGTTAAAAGTTAAAAAAAAAAGATGAAATGTGTTTTTATTTATTTCACAATGAAAACAAAAGCATCACCATCACTGTTAAGAACACCAACATACTATGAGAGGCCTGCTGTAATGAATATCTGTCAGGTAACTCAACTCCTCTCTGATGTCATGAGGAGTAATTGAAACCTTGCTGAAGGCTGCAGCCATGGAGCCGACCGGATCCCCGCCTCTCACCGGACAGACTGCGCTATGGGGAGAAGCTGGGCTGTGGGAACATGGCGCACTCACCGTGGATTAACTTTCCTCAGGAAAAACTTTGGAGGATCGCGACGTAGCTCTAAAGTCTCCCCGCACAAAGCTGAAGTGAAGTAAGATCGCTGCAGACTGAGGAGAAACTACGGGAACACCGTGGGGCTCGGCTTGTTCTGCATGCTGTGTTTTCCTGTCCTGCCTCACTGGGATGAAAGTTTGTCGCTGCCGGATTTAGCCCGAGAGCAGGATGGAAAAACAAAAAACCAGGAAAGAAAAGGTAAAGCGACTGGAAACCAGTGGTGCATGTTTTATTTAGTGGTTTGACTGATCCGCTGAGGCTGGCTGTGGGTGGCAGAAAGTTTACAGACCAACAGGCAGATCACATCCCATCATGGACTGGCATCCTGCAGGATTTACTCTGAAAGCCTCTGGCAGGAATCCACACACACAAAACCCACCAAAAGCAAACTAGCCATTAGTTTCTAGATGAATTGATTGATTAGGTGATTAATACCCTGATGTCAGAGGTGAAGGCAGTGCTCAGATCTCTGAGGTGCTTAAGTAACAGTATTAACAGCAGAATGTAGGCTACTTAAAGTATTACAAGGAGAACAGTCCCTTTCACAGAGTTATATCACATCATATCACTGGAGAAAGGTCAATATTTTCCTCTGACATGTTATAGAAAAGAAGCACAAAGGAGAATAAGACTGGAGGTAGTTGAAAGTACTGCAAAATTGTACTTGAGTACTTGAGTAACTGTACTCAGTTACTTTCCACCACATCTAGAACACCAAATGCTCAGTTTACTGTCTTATATGACTAAAAAAGGCAACAAATAATCACGCCAGAGGCCTGATTTAGAGATTAAAGCCTTAAAAAAGGACTAAAACTATCAGTCAATACCAAAAATATTCCGTTAACTACACCTTGATCGACTAATTGATTAATCAACTTACGTTTTTAGCTTTAATCTAACACCAGTGAGACGATTGCAAAGCCATAACATTACGTAATGATGAGCACCATGTTGACTTTGGTCTTAATCAGTGCAGGAAAAGGTACTCAGATCTAATAAGTAGGGTTGCAGAGATATACCGGTTTCAAAGTATACCGTGATATAAAAGTTGACAGTTATCGCACAGTGTACATGTGCTTATCTACGATATATGTATATATAAATATATATATATATTTAAAAAAATGCACCTGGACGTTGAATCTTAGCTTTACCTTAGTTATTTTCTAAGGGGAGACTTTTTACTCAAACTTCCATTAACAAAATAGTTTCAAGTTTCAGTTAAAGTAATAAAACGTTTGTTCAACCAACAATAAACCTTAAGTTTTCATTCCTTTAAGGGTTATTCTGACCGATGATAATCTAAATTCTGTAATACAATGAAACTGTGATATTTTCTGAGACAGTTATCGTACCGTGAAAATCTCATACCCTCAACCGTAAGTACCACAGTGTGGTAACAACTAAAAGTCCTGCATGCATTTAAAAACTTACTGACTTAAAACTACAAAACTATTAGCGTAAAATTTTCTAAGTATGAAAAGAAAAAGTACTCACAATGCAGACCGACTTGTTTCAGAATAATGTGCGTTATATTACTGCATGAGAATCATTGATGTTTGATGCAGATGGATGTTATTTTCTACAGTACTGTCAGGTAGCTCGTTAATGTCGCCAAAGGATCAATAAAGTCTTATCTTTATCCATAATAATACATCGTACTTTATTTATTGGTTATGTTTAGTATTTATAAACTGAATCTGTAAAGTACCTAATAAAATCAAATAAATGTAGTGGGGTGAAAAGTACAGTATTTACCTTTGATAAGTAGTGAAGAAGAACTATAAGGTAGCATAAAATTGAAATACTCAAGTAAAGTAAAAGTACCTCAAAATTGTATTTAAATACAGTGCTTTAGTTACAGTACTTAGTTACTTTCCACCGCTGCTTTATGAACAGTCCAAAACACCAGAATGTTCAGTTTACTGACAAAGAAAAGCCTCAAAAAATCATATTCGAGAGATCCAGAGAATGAAGCCTTAAAAAAGGCCTGAACAATCAATTAATGATCAAACATTCAATTAACTTCCTGTTGATTGACTAATGTTAAATCAACTTATATGTTCAGCTTTACACTAATATCAGTCCGGTGCAGGGGTCGGCAACTTTTACTATCAAAAGAGCTGTAAAAAAAATCCGTATAATGATGGTAACACAGCCATTATTAACAGGTCTAAATGAGCTTTTATTAATATGTTTCACCACTAGGTGGCGACTCTGCAGTGGGCTTTTTATGATTGTTGATACTTTAACTTTGCAGTGTTGGTGGCGAAGCAAACAAATTTGTCCACGCACTGTTAAATTCTTTGTTTTCCTCCCGGATGTTTCAGTGTTTTTAATCCGTAGCTCACCTAGCGAGGGAGACTCAAGACTATTGAGGTTCTGCAAAATTTAGAGGAAAAGGTGCCAGACCGTAAACGTATGACGCGTTTCAATCAATTAAATGTTTTTTTTTTTTTTTTTTTTTCTGTGTATAGGATTACAATCGGACAATGTATAAATAATTAAAACCTTAAAAGAATAACCGCATCGTTACCATTTCATCACTTTTTTTGTGACTGGTGAGAAGCTAAAGAGCTGCATGCCCCTGGGATTGTTCAGCTGTGACATGTTTTATGATAAAGACTCTGTTAAGTTTTCTCGTAATCGTGGTGGAAGAAGTACTCAGATCTTTTACTTAAGTCAAACTAGTATTACCACAGTGTAGAAACACTCTTAGAAGTAAAAGCTCTGCATTCAAAATCTAATAGAAGTAAAAGTACAAAAGTATTAGCATGAAAATATAGTCTACTGTAAGTACGAAAAGTAAACGTACTCCCATTTTAGAATAATGTACGTTATATTATTAGATGAAATTACTTTAATGAATATACTTTAATGTTACAGCAGGTAAAGATGGGACTTATATTTTAAAATCCTCTCAGCTAGCTTGTGAACGTCACCAAAGGATCAATAGAGTCTCAAACCATACTAATACTTTATATTTTGTTTGTTGAATATGTTTCGTATCAATAGTTTAAACCTGCAAACTCACTAAAGCTGTCAAATAAATGTGGTGCAGTAGAAGTACAAAGTAGCAGATAATGGAAATACTCAAGCAAAGTACCTCAGTACTTGAGTAAATGTACTTAGTTACTTTCCACCACTGGTCTCAAGTCAGCCCACGTCATACAAATATATATCAGCTGATCTAAATCTCGCCATCTTTTCAGCTACTTTCAGGTACGATTGTAACCAATAACAGCATGTTGCCTTCACTGCCACCCCCACAGTGTGACTTATATTCACAGATCAAAGTGCTGCGTTCAGGGACACAGTTTCCTCTCCTTCAGGTTTCTGTCTGTGTCTCTGTTGTTCTTCAGGAATGTTCTCTCTTTGACCTGGGCTGAAAAAGAGGCCGGGAGCAGTGAGATAGGAGACAGGGGAAGTGTGTGTGTGTGTGTGTGTGTGTGTGTGTGTGTGTGTGTGTGTGTGTGTGTGTGTAATCTTTGGAAGGACTAGTACAGGACATTGCTGTTGTGTTCCTGTGTTTTTGTTTGTCCTCATTGTGTGTGTGCGTGTGAGTCTGCAAACTCCTGTTCAGACACTTTTACTGTACATTTACTCATGTACATTTACTCAAGTACTCTGGGTATAATTTTGAGGTACTTGTACTTCACTAAAGTATTTCACTTTCGTTCTACCTAATATTTTACACCACCATAATTCAGAGGCAAATATCGTACCTTTTGCTCCATCACATTTATTTGATAACTTAAGATTATTTCCAGAGTCAGATTAATAATATAAAATATAATCAACAGATAAATTATGATATATTTTTATATTGTTGAGACTTAATTATAAGCTACCCAGCAGTATATAAAGTATCATGTATAGAAAAAAAATCATAAATAAATTAAAACTAAGCCAACATTTACCATCTGTAACATTAAAGAAATAACAATAAAAATTATTCTAAAATGGCCTTTTATGCATAATTAGAGCATTTACTTTTTGAATTTTATCTTGACACTAATACTTTTGTACTTTTACTGACGTTGAATTTAAATGCAGGACTTTTACTTGGACCAGACAACAGAGTATTTTTACACTGTGGTCTTTTTTACTTAAATGTCCAGTGTGTCAGATTTAGGGGGATATAGTGGCATCTAGTGGTGAGGACTGCAGATTGCAACCAGCTGAAACTTCTCCTGGTTAGAATTCCTTCAGTGTTCTTTGTTCAGGAGGTTTTTAGCGGAAGCTGAATTATCCACAGAGGTCTCGTCCTCTACAAAACAAACAGACCAGCTGATTAAACCCAGTAAAGACTCTGAATAAAGCAGTTTAACGTTACAAATCAGTGTTTCTCTAACACTGTTTGGCATGTAGGAGACAGTAATGTGCTTCAGCTGGCACCGTACATCAAGATGACGTCAGAGAGATGTTGGACAGATGTTAAATTTTGGATCGAATGAAAACTGTGTTGATATATTGAAATATCTAACGACATTGTGTGGACATTAACATTATGACATTTTGTAGACGCTGGGCTCTGTTGTCTTTGACTTAATTTAGTTATTCTACGTCAAGATGATGTTGGCATGAGGCCCCTGGATGACACTGGATTTTGGTTACTTTGCAACACAACTTATAACCAATGCAATATCACCACCATCTATTTTGATCTATCTAGATTGAGGATAGTGTTAGATGTTGTCCAGACATTGAAATTTGGTCACCTGACTTCACAACCTGAATTCAACCAAATATCAGTAGCTATGTTTCCATCCAAAAGTGATTTGAATCATTGGGAAATGCGCATTAAAAGAAATAGGAATCCTGTGTGTTTCCATTAAATGTACGGACTTTGGTGAAAACTATGAACTCGCACAAGTTTTCCGCAGAACTGGAAACAAAACAAGTCTCGCGTTCTTCTTCTTCTTCTACGTTTTCTGGCGGTTGGCAACCAGCTTGTAAATGCATTACCGTCTTCCCGACCCGGAGTGTGGATATCACCATGGAGAGAGGTGCGCTACGTCAGATTTAATTCGAACATAACTGTTTCCATCCCCCGTTTTGCGAATCAACATTTTAGCGTATTTTAGTTTGTGTGAATCAGGGGATTTTAATTTGAATTTTGGCGTTTCCATCATAACATTACAATACGATACTTCTAGATGCGCATCTAAACAGGCTGATGGAAACATGGCTACTATCTAACGGTGTTGGTGGTCACCTGGATGTGGTCATCGCTTTTCTCTGATACCTTAAGATCCAGGGGCCAGTTGCACACAACATAAGATTTTCCTTAAAGGATGAGTTAAGGTTTCCTCATAATAAAGTCGGTTGCACAAAACACCCTTAAGTCTTATCCTTAAGGTTTCCTTAAATATTTATGGCTTTCTCCTTGTCTTGGTGTCATACATAAGGAATCCCTAGACTGTTGCACAAAAGACCTTAGCAATAAAAAAAAAACTTAAGGCACCTTTGACTCTATCTTAACTGCAACATGACTGAATTTATGGTGATAAATGACAAAAACTAACACACCTTAAGAAGAGTGTTCTGCGACCAGGAGAACCTGATGGATACACTTTTGGTTTTACAGTTTAGTTTTGACTGAATTCATTTTCGTTGCTTCTTCGTACAATCGTTTTCTGTTGTCTGGTATTTGGGGATCAAATTTACTTTGTAGTTTGTTCTTTCTATGAAGAACTTTAATCTTTTCCTCCTCTGATCACTACAATCAGAGTCTTGTTTCTCTTCTTCTGCCATTTTTTCCACAATCTACTTATAAGACAACTTTGTGAGATGATAACAGGCATCACAAGCGTGAGTCCAAGCAAACAAACAATCTCCATGGAAACTTTTACAGCTGTAAAATCTCTTTTAATGTAGTAAATTAGATTTTCCTTAACAAAGGAAACCTTTTAAGGGATTCTGTGCAACTGTGTAAGTCCCTCAGCTGAGGAGGAATTACGCCTTAAGTGTCATACTTAAGGTGAGACGTTAAAGAGCTGAATTATCCACAGAGGTCTCTTCCTTTCCAAAACAAATGGACCAGGTAATTAATATTTTTAGATTTTGTTCTGGAGGTGCTGCTAACTATGGTGGCCGATGTGAATGTCCCTATCTAGAGCCAGTCTTTGGTTTGTCCGTTCTGGGCTACTGTAGAAACATGGCAGTCTCTGTAGACGAGGACCTGTTCCCTGTGTAGATACAAACATCTCATTCAAGGTAACGAAAATATAAAAGCTCTTATTTTCAGGTGATTGTACACTAAAGAAAACATGCCTCCATCACTGCCAGTTTAATCCGACACACTGGACCTTTAAGTTAAACGTCCGAGTGCGTCCTCCATCACTGCAGACGTCAGCGCTGCACTTATAATAACAAACTGTGACTGGAAATGTCCTGCTGAGTGACTTAGTGCTACTGTCAACTTGTCAACTGCGTGTGTGTGTGTGTGTGTGTGTGTGACTGCTCCAAACAGGAAAGTGGCAGCACTTTTAATTAGCTGCTACAGGAACATAGCAGCACTGACAGGTGACACAGGCACATCACGTCCTGATGAAGCAGGCCGCACACAAGATACTTTATATAGTTCACAATTAAAATCACTGCAGGGACACTTTCAGGACTCAGATGAAGAGTTTGCAGCAGTTTTAATTTACAGTTTTAGTTTCCTGAAGTGTTTAACACTTATGTTTTCCCTTCCTTCACTTAGTCTTGTTTCTTGTTTGAATGTTCACTTGTTTAACACACAGTTTGAAGCCATTTTGTCCATCACTGACCTTCAAAATCTGGAGAGACCATCCTGGATAAATTAAGATAAAAAGAAAAAAGGTTTGGTGAATTTTAGCATGTGTGCATAGGGCTGCAAATAATCCATCCATCTGTTACTTTTTTTGAGTTAAAGAAGTATGATTTACCTGTAAAATATAAACAAAATAGAACACAAGGTGACGTCTGTCTTCAGATGTCATGTTTTGTGTGAGCAACAGCTGAGACTTCAAACTCAGTATATTCAATTTAAAATGATACAAAACACACAAAGCAGCAGATATTTGACATGTTCGATTAAATGACTTCAACAAATAACCGATTATTAAAATTGACCAAAATTCTAGTAACTGACTAATTGTTTCAGCACAACATGCGTTAGTGTATGGGTGCATAAATGTTGTAAAAGTTTTCCGGCGATGTTCTAAAGTTCTTTAAGGGAGAGTTAAAAAGCTTCTTGGTTTTTTAAAGCATTTAAAATGAACATTTTTATATATTAACAATGGATGAAATGACTGCTGTTAAAGGTTGCAGCCACAGTGCGTTACCGCCCCGCTCTGCAGCTCCCTTCAGCTCTGCGAAGCTTTATTGTTTGTTTCAGCTCATTGTTTTGTTTTATGGCCGATTTTGATGTTTCTTTTTCACTCTCACCGCTCTAATCAGCGTCGTTTTGGCAGCAGGCGGCTGTTTCCAGCTCCCTAAACCCTCTCTGTGCTACCTGTGCAGCAACAAACAGCAGACAGACACAGTTAGAGACCAGCTGGTGAACAAAGTGGAGCATTTAGCAGCTAAAGAGACAGAGGTTTTCCTCAGCCATCGATGGGGACCAAAAACGGAGCTAAAAGAGTGAGAAAATGAGACCAAAATGGATGCTAATGTTGCTCTTCTTTTGCTACATGTCTCAAGGTTGACATATGCTCCATCGTCGCTTCGTTTGTTGCTTTGTGAAACTTTTGACTTCGCCCTCTAGTGCTGTCTTTCGGCTGTATCTGCCATCATAAAGGGCGCTTGAATGTATGAGGTATAAATGAGCCTGACCACATGTTGTGAAACGGTCACAGCTAGGTTCAGGTAACAAAACTACCTGATTAGGTTTAGAAAAGAGATCATGTTTTGGGTTCACTAGTCATAATAACGCCACGTGAGTAACGTCAGTGTACGACGACTGTACGAAAATTGCAGAAGGTTATGTCAAAACAGCGGTGACTTTTGGTTTCATTAAGAAAAAAACTGTGGTCTTGCAGGTAAAAGTCATGTGTTTTGTTTGACACATTCACCTCCACTCTCTTCCACGCTATGCAGACTTTCTTGCTCTTTATTCCAGTATTGCACAGATGGGTTTACATTGGAGTTAGCTGAAAGCCTGGTCCGTCTTATAAAGATGCTAAGGGTGCCCTCTGTGTTGATATCACACGCTGAGGGGCGTGACAATGCTTTGGTATTTGACGACCTGGGAATGACAAGGAGGAGAAGAAAACAATATTTTGTGCAGCCGTGTTCTGAAGACGCATACTGATATAAGGCCCTGATAACACAAAAAACGTTTTAGCAGCTGGAGGCGGCTTTTTGTAATTTTTTTAATGAGAATGAAGCTTTTTGCTCGCTGTCTTGCTATGAGCCTCACATTCATGTGCTTTAGGGGCCTGGTGTTTTTGTTGGAGCGCTGTGAAAACTTCCCATTGTCCAGTGGGATGATTTGAGAGGCGGGGCTTCTGTGGTGGTCACGACAACAAGTTTACAGTTGGTAAACAATGGAGGAGAAACTGGTGGTAGCGGTTGCTGGATACCCAGAGCTATACGGCCTGATGATAGACAGCAGGTTGTCAAACTGCCCCTGAGTCGTCCTAAAATCTGCCTGTAAACGTCCATGATGGAGGAGAAGCTCCTGGACCAACTGGTGGTACTCCCCATGATCCAGCCTCTTTTTTAGGGTCTCATGTACCCACACAGATCTCTGTTTATCTGCTGACAGCCTCTCACCCTCAACCAGAGCTACAGACAGCACCCTCTGCCTCAACATGGCAGCAACTACACACTGATTACTGCAGGATACATACAATAAATAAAAAGTAGATTGAGTGCACGGGAAGGTTACGGTGATGAGGTGATGGCGTGGTTGCCTGGCAACAATAAAAAGGTGCAGCAAGCATGTTTTTTACTCGTGGCATTCATTGCCTTCACGTTTTGCAACCTAGAAAACACTTTCTGTGAGATCGGGTCCTAAGTAAGCGACTGTATATGTAAGTGTTGTGTTTACAGCTTGTTTATGCTGCCCCCAGGTGGCCCAAAAATAAACAAATTAAAGCAGCTTGAAGTGAGTCATCCAAATATAGACCACTGATAAATCAGTCAAACACACAATGGATAAAACTTCACTTCCATTTAAACTTTCGCTTTAACTCTTGCTCACACACTCGTACACAAACACACCCTCTGCACGTACAAACACACCATCTGAGCAGTTTGTGCACAGGTGCTCCCATAGGACACTGCCGACAGGCTGCAGCGCGGTCAGACGTCTGTTTAAAGAACACTGTAACACAGCAGTGTATACAACCTACTTAGTAATGTAAACTGTCTGATTGCAAATGTCCACATTGGACTCGTCTCAGTCGTTTCTCTTCTCGCGCTCTATTAACTGTATTCTAGTTCAACAGTAAGAGGCTTAGAGATTTACGCCTTAGCTCCACACACATGATGTGTGGACATCTTTGTTTATTTCAGCAAACAACGCCCTGGTAACATGTTAAACAAGCTCTGCGTTTTATCACATCTGTCATATTTTAGAACAACATGACACATTCATGTAACGTGATGGCGTCCCGGAGAGAACAGCTGAGAAATGGGCACTGTCAGAGGGCTGTGAGTTGTGGAAATGTGCTCAGTGAGTTGAGCATTTCTGTGTCGCAGTGCTCCTCAGGGCTGAAGCTGCCGCTGAGGACGCTGAGGTCATGTGCTTCATATTATATTTCTGTGAATTTGGGATTTTATTGCAGGGAGTCAGTGTTTCTCCACATGAGAATTTTACTCCTGGCAGCACGAATACAGTTTGGAAACAGCATTTTTTTACACTGTCCAACTCTTTCACTGATTAAGATATCTGAAAGAGTGTCCTTGTGTTTGGGGGAACAGGGGACTTTGATGGTTTTGACCTCAGTGTTTCTAAAATCCTGCACTCTTAATTTAAGTGTGAGGTTTTCATCATTTCACTGTCACCCAAAGCTCAGAAGACCTTGTACAGTAAAGACTTAAATCTTGCTTCTTACATTCGGCAGCTTGATTGTTTCCAGATTAATCACATCACCATCTGTCAGTGGCACTCTTAATTAAACACACCACAAACTAAACAGTGAGTGTAGGAGTTGCTCAGGCCTCAGAGCAAAGCAGAATTCAAGAAATTCCTCTTTAATATCAAGAGTTGATGAGCCAAACTGGAGACGCTTGATGCCAGATGCTTGATGCTCCAGAAAACCTGTAAATAAAGATCGACAACAGCTCTGCTGTGTGTTGAAAGTGATTTCTCCTGCTCTCAAATTTATGGACGAATTCCTTCATGTCGTGCAGGACTGAACAGTAACCAGCTGTTAATTAGCTCGCTCACTGCAGCTGGTAAAGTCGTCAATTCAGCCAACAGAAGTGACAGTTGTTTTCATCAACAATTACCACAAATCTCGAGCACGTAAATCAGCCATGATTATCAGTGTAGACTAAACATGCAGGGCCGCCCATAGGGACGTAAAAAGCAACACAGTCTCCACAAGAGAAAATGTTGGTGTTGTGCATTTCTTCAAACCACGAATGTGTTACATTCGAGCGTCTCACACATATCATAGAAACGAATGTAAAGTGACTCAGTGTATGAACACACTCTGTCATCAGGAGGTGGAGGG
Source organism: Epinephelus lanceolatus (assembly GCF_041903045.1). NCBI lineage: Eukaryota > Metazoa > Chordata > Actinopteri > Perciformes > Serranidae > Epinephelus > Epinephelus lanceolatus. The sequence goes on from NC_135752.1 coordinate 38,740,016, forward strand.
GATAAAGGATGGAGAGACACCTACCAAGCTGCAGACCACAAAACCAGTTGTTTTTTAGCAAGTCGTTACTGTGTTTCCAGCGGCTGTTTAACCACCAAACGTGGGCGTTTTTTTAGCAACCCATCGTTTTTACACTGAGGATGGCGCTGCAAAAAGAGGCAGTGTTTTGCAGACATCAGTGCATTTCTAGCTCAGACAGTGCCATGAAAAGCCTGTCCTGCTGGGATAGTGACAACAAGATAGAGCTGCATTTCCTGCTGTTATAGTGTCATAAAAAGCAGTTATTTTTCTGAGATATCCCCGTATTACCAGCAGGGACAGTGCCACAAAAAGCGCTTGTTTTTCACTGACACTGCTGTGTTTCCTGTCAAGATAGTGCTTCACTTCCTGCTGGGATATTGGCACGAAAACCGGCTGTTTTCTATGGAAAAACCTCCTTCCTGGCTGGATAGTGACTTATTTTATACTGAGATATGGCTGCATTTTCAGCCAGGACAGGGCCATGAAAAGTGGTTGTTTTTTAAACCAAGACATCACTGCGTTCCTTGCGGGAATTGTACCACAAAAAGTGATTGTTTTATACTGAGACATTGCAGCGTTTCCTGTGAAGATAGTGCTACAAAAAGCATTTGTTTTTAACATGAAATCACTACATTTCCTGCAGGGATACTGGCACGAAAACCGTCTCTTTTTTACTGAGAAGTCGCTGCATTTCCTGCCGCAATAGTGCTTTGAAAAGCGGTTGTTTTTTACTAAGACATCGCTACATTCCTTGCGGGAACTGTGCCACAAAAAGCGGTTGTTTTATACTGTGACATTGCTGCATTTTCTGCCGGGGTTATGCCACAGAAAGTGGTCATTTTTTATTGAGACATTGCTTTGTTTCCAGCCGATATAGTGCCATGAAAAAGTGGCTGTTTTTTGTTTTTATACAGAGACATTGCTGCATTTCCAGCAGAGGTTTTGCCCCCAAAACGAGGTATCTTTATTCAAAACATGATCTTTTCCTAAACATAACCATGTGGTTTCTGGGTTTAAACCTTCAGGGCATGGAGGCCAGCAACAATCTTGTTCATCCTAAATATAAGCAAAAATAACCAAATTGTATTTTGAGCAAAAATGTTTAAAACACCAAAATAAACACTGTATTTATTGTTGCTTTGGTTTCATGATCAAATCCTCCTTCCTGAAAAGTGCGAGTCATTTTTTCGTTGTTGTTCGCAACCGTTGCGGTCAAACAAAACAAACAAACAAACAAACAAAAAATATCACACTGGACCGTTGCGGGGTCCAAGCCATGTCTGCGGGCAGGTCTGTGTACATGTGCTTGATTGGAAAGCTCGACAGCGTAGCAACAGTAACTAAGGGTAAACTGTCAATTTGGTTGTTTTTAGATGTCTGTTGCATTTCAGCGACTCTGTTTCATTGTGCAGCAGGTTTATCACTAATTACATATTGAAACATTTTTATGTAAATGCTGTTTTTCTCTGAGGAGGTGCATGAAGTTTAAAAGATGAGAAAGGTTTCACCCAACTCTCGTTGATGTTTAGCTTCAGCTGTGCAGCGTCAGTTTAAAGTGGTGTACCCGTGCACGGAGTGGATACTTGACTGTGTGTCGTCCTCTGCCTGCATTAGTTCTCATGTCACATGTGTGAGACGGTGTGAACATCCCAAAGTTTTCTTGCAGTTCAAGTGAATCATGCTGAGCTTCATGCGTCTCCTCGCCTCCTGCTCGCAGCCGCAGGGGTGATGCATTTGCAGGTTTTAGGAATCCTCCAGTCTGCATATTTTAAGTGTGTGTGAGAGAAGGAGAGAGGGGAATAGAGAGAGATAATGAAGGCCTTGGTGTAAGCTCTGGTGAAAGGACAAATTTGGAAACACCAGATCAGGGAGGGAGGCAGCGTCTCCATGTTAAAGCTACAGAGAACAAACCTCAGTGAGCACATTTTGCACAAAGTTTGAATGAGAAGAACAGAAGCCTCATCTGACTGTCTGAGTCTCCGTCTGACTCTCCTTCTTCTTCTTCTCTCTCTCCCTCTCCGTCTCTCTGAGGAATTCGAGCCGTCACCACCGAGCAGAGAAGAAAAAGTGCACGCAGCAGTTTGGTGTCCCATTTGCCAGAAAGTACAGTATCATGTCATGCAAATGAGGCTGCTGCAGTTTCGGTGTCGTACTGGGTTTTTTAGGACTTATGTAACAGCAGCCAAAAGCACATTTCCTCTCTGTCTGTCTAAAGTTCCACAACTCTGTGGGCAAAAAGCCTTCTCTCATTTGGTCAGTCTGTCTGTCACTCTCTGGAATAATTAGCGTAGCTGATTGATACAGGATTGTTGAAGCAGATATTGATTAGATACTTGAAAGTTTAAAAGGTCTAACAGGGAGAGCACTGACATGAGAACTAGTGTCCTGGTTATGATCCTGTTTTGTGTTTGTAAACAGCTTACTGGCACTGACCTTAAAGAGATATTTCAGATTTTTTTTGTAGGGTTGTATGAGGTACTTATCCGTAGACAGTCAGAACGTTTACATGACATTAGAGAAAAACAATTTATTGTGTTAGTCTGAATAAACTCAGACTTTTAAATCCATGTAAACATGTTTGTCTGACTGAAATCGTACTAAACTGAATCTCTCAAAGTCGGACTAAAGGTGCTCACACACCAAACCGACATCAAAGAACCAGCGGCGACGAAAGCCAACTGTTGCGTCGTCTACGTCGCCTCACGTCGCCCTGTGTCAGTTGCATTTGAACACACTACACGGACTACATCCGACGGCCAAGTAGCACGTACGTTCTGCGCCTGCGTGAGAGAAAGCGGAGTGAGAGAGTGGTACATCCTGTCAGCCGAGGGGTTTCCTATCTGTGCAGCCGAGCACCGCAGCACCTCCACGGACTATTACATCCAGACGGTCCTGGTGTTTCCCGATGAGGAGCACTCACTTTGTTTTAGCCCTTTTCTACCAATATCAAACCAGTTTTGTTGTAGTTTACGAACCTAATTTTGAACCTTTCTGAGCATTTTAACTAAAAAAGAATTGGTTTGAAATAAAAATAAAGTTGGTTCCCAACTGTAACCAAATCATAGCAGACTTCTCTTCTCTTTGTCAGCCAAAGAACTATTGATATTCAGTTTACAGTGATCTAAAAAAACAGCAAGTCCTCAAGTTCTCTGAGCAGGAACCAGAGAACGTTTGTTTTTGGTTTTAAACACCTGAAACAATCACTTCTCTACAAAGTTGTCTGTTGATTGATTCACGGATGAAACAGTATTAGCTCTAATAGATAAATTAATCAGTGTCTTCTCTTCTTGTCCTCCTCCTTCTTCTTCTACTCCTCAGTTCTCCCTGTTTGGTTCTCGCTCCACTAGCAGGACCGCCCACCCTCCCTCTTCCTCCTCCTCCTCTTCCTCTCCTGTGATCCCTCCAGCCCCGCCGGTGAAAAGAACAGAACGCACGTCCAGCTCCTCCGGTTTAAGCAAAGCAGAGTTCCTGGAGCGTGTGCGCCGCAGTAACCAGGCCTGCCAGCAGGGGGAGTATGCTCTGGCTGTGCGTCTCTACACTGAGGCTCTCACCGCCGACCCCCAAAACTGCATCCTGTACAGCAACCGCTCCGCAGCCTATCTGCGACTGGGCCAGTACAGCACCGCTCTGGACGACGCAATCAAAGCACGTGTCATCAACCCCAAATGGCCCAAGGTAAGAGCTCCGACCCTCGGTGACCCCTCGCCGCTCAATCACACTCTCCAGATGAGGGAGGTGCTGCAGCTGAGAGCGAGGGATGGAGGAAGAGTGGATGTGTCCATTAAGTGGATGGTTAATGAGTGGATGTTTGATGGATGTATGGATGAGCCTGCCTCTCCAAGTCGTCTCAGTAATGGTGTATTTATGTGGAGCAGAGGAAATATAACCCTTAAAATCGATACGCTCTTCCTCTTCTGAAACTCAGGAGTTCATGCACGAGTCAGCGTTTTGAAGCATCTTAGATCACCTGTTGCTGGATATAATCCCCGCTCTGTCCCTGCGGTCGGCCCAGTCAGTGTCTGACAGACTTTAATTGGCTGCTCAGAAACAAAAGCAAGTCTTTATTTCCCGTCTCTCCCTCCCAGATCCTGTCTGACAGCTTGTTGTGCTGTAGTTTTGATTGTTCCCGGTGTACGGCAGCTGAACACAAGCCTGCTATTTAGATACCACAGTCCACATGTTGTGCTTTCATAGCGTGATGCGGAGCCTGAGCTGAATAGTCTTTCCTTTGTTTGTTTGATCGGTGTGTTTGAAAGGGACAAAACAAACGTATATATAACTCAGCATAATGAGATATCCCTGTAAATATGCTGGCGTTGGGGGAGCCGGGTGATGACAGCGATGATGATGGACTGTGTGTGATGTTGCCGATGCGTCGGTGCTTTCTGTAGCTGTACATCATTAGAGGAGGGCAGATAATAAAGTTCAGATGTAGCGTTGGACAGTGGAGAGATATATATACTGCGGGACAAGAGACGTTTCAGATGTTTTGTCACAATGTGCTTGTTAATAAAGAACCGAGAACAGCATCACCTTCGCTGCCATTCCTGTCACGACTACACCTTTTTCACAGCAGACATTTTGACTCGACAAAGTAGGAAAAGAACAGGTGAAACTGGTAACATCACAACTGGACCTGCCCTAAATGGAATGCAGCCGACCATAACATATCAAAATGTCTATCGTGAAAAAGGTCTTTGCAGGTACAGTGCACACACAGAGCCTGCTGTTATAAGACACGTGAAACGCACATGAAGTCCTCACACAGTTATGTGATGGTGGGCAGGAAATGTGTTAAAATAATGTGCTGGCAACACAAAAACTTTGGCAATGCAAAATTAATGAGGATCTTTTGTCGTGGTGGACACATGAATTAACCCTTTGAACTCTGCAGTAGAAATGATCTGCCAGAGCCTATGTTAGCGATAGCTGTGCCCGTCCCATCACTGTGAACGCAATATCTCAACAGCGCAGTAAGGGAATTTATTCAAATTTGGCACAAATGGCCACCTGGAGTAAACGATGAACTGATGCGATTTTGGTGGTCATAGGTCAAAGGTTAAGTTCACTGTGACCTTGTCTGTGTCATTCTTGTGAACGTGATATCTCAAGAATACCTTGAGGGAATTTCTGCACAATGGGTGCGGTTACATGATGGCTTCTCATTCAGAATGAAATAAATCTGAATGAAATCATTCTGAATTAAAGTCTTTCCAGGTAGTTTACATGAGAAACATTCATTCTGAATGAGGGTTTACACGGAGATCAGTTTAATCGCCTTTATTCGCGCAAGGTTTGGGGCAGGGAATGTTTCTGATTGGATAGGGGGCGGATGTTACATGTTTACGTTTACCGGAAGAAAACACTGTAGTCCTCGCTCCGGATAACAAGATGCTTGACGACGCCGTTCTTAGTGCCTTTTTCAGGCTTGTTTTGCTTATATTCTTGAAGCAGCAGTACGACAACAACCTTGTTCTGCTAATGCTTCATCTGTTGAGGAGGAGAAGGGAGGTAGAAGGTCGAAGAAGGGAGATAGAAGACCGTGCTGTGGCGAATGGAAACCGGAGAGTGCAACGAGTCCGACTGTTCTATCTCAGCCCGTTGCTATGCGCGCTATATACGTCATCGAGCCAGAAGGGCAAGGAAACGAGCATGCACAGAAAGACCGGAATGAACTTAAAGAGGAATGAGTGTATACAAGTGCGAGAAATTCTTTCATTCGGAATTAGAAACGGAATATTCCAGCCCCTTACATCGGATTGAATTTTCAATCCAAATTAGGTGTTTACAAGATCATTTTTAATAGGAATGAACTTTCATTCCCATGTAAACGCACTCAATGAACTGATTAGATTTTTGTGGTCAGAGGTCAAGGTTCTTGTGACCTCAAAAAATACGTTCTTGGTTATAACTTAATTCATGCACTAATCATGACAAAACTTAACAAGTGTGGCTCAGAGGTAGAGTGGGTCGTCCACCAATTGGAAGATCAGCTGTTCGATCCCCAGCTCCTCCAGTCTGCATGTCAAAGTATCCTTGAGCAAGACACTGAACCCAAATTGCTCCCGATGATGCCTCCATTGGTGTGTGAGTATGTTACTGTATGGTAGCCTCGGCCACCAGTGTGTGAATGTGTGTGTGAATTGGTGAATGTGACTCGTAGTGTAAAAAGCGTTTTGAGTGTTCGGGTGACTAGAAAGGCGCTATACAAATGCAGGTCCGTTTACCATGGAGGCAGCTGCCCAGAGGGAGGAGAGGCTTTGCCCTGTAACCCCCAAATTCCACCAGATGCGTGTTGGTTGCCGATACATTTCAATTCTAGCCAATTCTAGTCAATGTGTGTGCTTCCACCGGCTCCGTCACAGCTGCGGCGCTCCGGAGCCCTCTGCAACAGATACGCAGGACTTCTATTTTTGCCGGACGCTGGAGCACAACGCAGCAATTCAGCACAGAGCAGATTGTGCGGGGCAGGAAGTCGTGCACAGAAACAAAATAAAACATCCGGTTAATTTTCAAAATAAAATACACAGTGTTCACGGCGGATCATATTTCCCTGCACTACACCTTGAGAACGTCATAATGGGCGGAGGCAGGCCTGACGTCATTTCACCCCGTTGACACCATGGACGAGGAGATGTTAATCATGGAGGTGCACCCAGATGTCTTCCTACTACTCCTCTGGTTTTGTGGTTCTGTTTATAGAAACTACATCTTGTTATATCACGCAAACGCAGCCGGTGGGTGTTGACGGACGGCGGAGCATGCAGCGGGTAACCAGCGCTGCCGTTCCACAACGGACACGCATCCAGTGGAATTCCAGCGTAAGGCTCCAAAATCACATTATCTTCTGTCTTCTGCACAGACGTGGTGAACTTACAGCTCATAACAACCTAACACAACACAGTCTCTGGCTCCTGTTTGATATCAGGTGTCTGCAAAAATGTCGCACATTTCCGAATCACTGTCAGCAAAGTTAGCATGTATTAGCTCCAAGGGCTAACTTGGCTTGTTGATTCTATATATACACTGACAGTTCTGTCACCTAGAACATCTCGCTGAACCCTCTTCAAACTGTCAAACTCTGGAATAAGGAATGAATAGTTGAATATTTGTTTTGAACGGCTATATCGTATATTTCTGAGTCGAGTACAGTCCTAACTGCCGAAAGCAGGAGAGTCCAAAATGGAGGAAGCTATTGTCATTCTCAGTCTGACTACACACTGCTCCACATAAGATGTTCCGTGTCAGAATTTGAATGCAGGACTTTTACTTGTGACAGAGTATTTCTGTTGTAGTGATACTTTTACTCAAGTAAAAGATTGGAGTACTTCTTGCACCGCTGGCAGGGAGGTACCTTGATTTACCAGCCAACAGCAATGACATGATACAACTCCACATTAAATGACATATATGGTGATATTCCCTGTGATGTTTCTAGCTGTAATTTCCAGTGATGTGAAAGAGACGTGTGCAGTGTTTTACATTTCCAGCACAAGGTACTGCATCAAGTACTTCTCTACACTTGAAGTGGCTCTTTTACGTCGAGCAGCACAGCGAGGAAGTGACGGATGGTGAGAGTCTTTTAAAGGTATTCGGGGGGGGGGGGGGGGGGGGCATGCAGGCAGGAGACTGAGTTTGCCAGGGCTACCTCTGTCTGGACGACTGGGGCCGGGCCAGCTTCGACTCCACTTCCTTTCTCTGTGCGAGAGAATGGACGGAAGTGGTGTTTTTGGGTGTGTGTGTATGTGTGTATGTGTGTGTGTGTGTGTGTGTGAGCGAGAGAGCTTTGCACGGCTGTTATTTTGTTTTTCAAACCCTGGCGAGGCCTTGGCCTGAGTTTGGCACTTAAAGACAATAACAGAAGCAGCATTCCTGTGTGTGTGTGTGTGTGTGTGTGTGTGTGTGGCTTGTATAGTGACAGTGTCATAGCAGTGGGCTTGCTGCTACATTCGCCGTGGGTCAAATGCAAGGTCAAGACTAATGAAGTACCAATAAGAGAGCGTCTTTCTGAGAGCGACGTTTACTTCTGCTTGAGTTCCCTCTTTCTGCTCTTCACCCGCTCTGCTCGGCTCTGTTCTCTTTTCTTTTCTTCTCCTCTGTTTGCCTCCCACAGTTTGTCCCGTCGCTGCCCCCGTCGACTTTTCTGTTGGCACAACAGGCTCAAACACACACTGTATCGCACACACACACACACACACACACACACACAGAAAAGGCGGCTCGGTCATGGGAACAGAGGGGTGTAACTGGTCAAAAGTCGCATATGTTTGTGTGCTTATCTGGATAACAACGCCGAACAGAATAACAAAACTTCTTTGCATTTTAATGTTGTTTCTTGTGGTTTTTGTGCAGCTTTATCTTTTCTGTTGGTGCATTCAGAGCGAAAGCCTTTTTGTTTCTTTGTGATTCAAATGAAGTCACATCACAGAAGTAAAACTGCTGCAGGAGCGAAAGCTTTTCTTTTGACTCGTCTGAGTGTTTTTCTCCCACAGACCCGACTGTTTTGTGTCTGAATGTTTTGCTGTCATCCGCACACTCGCTCTGTGTGTTTTTTGTGAAGTTGTTAGGTGCTTTCAAAGAGGCTTTTTTCTCCGCGTACAGGTGCATTTATTCGGATCCTTAAGCTCATAGCGGTCTGGGAAACTTTTGCCTCTTCACACAGGCTGCTGTACTTTTTGATCTCACAAATAAAGACGTCTGTTTGGCCCAGAAAAGAGAGAGGAGGCACTGCGGCTGATGTTTGGCTTCACCGCTGATCTGTTTTGGGATACGCAAGCTTGGAGTGTTCCTCACAACACACCCTCAGATAGAAATTTGTCATTTTTGACATTTCTAGACATAAGTACATTGTCATGTAGCAGATATGTTAAAACTTAAAATTTCAGCACCACTGTGGTCAACGTGAGGTTAGGTTTGGGCAAAGAAAACACTTAGTTATGGTTTGGAAAAAATAATGTTTTGGCTTAAAATACCTGGTTTTGGTGGCAGAATTCTGTCAGGAAACGCAGTACCATCTTGGTTAAAAACAGCCGCTCTTCATGGCACTGTCACTGGTGGAAAAACCACAATGGGTCACTAAAAAGAACCAATGTAGTTGTTTGTTGGTCTTGAACTGTGGTCTGCAGTGGTCTCACCCAGGTGTAACACCATTCACCATACTATCACCTCCACATGACAAAGTCAGCTCATTTCTTGGCACCAAACGTGGTTGTTTTTTAATGTGACATCGCTGCATTTCCTGCTGAGATAGCGGCATGAAAAGCATTTCTTTTTCACAGACGTTGCTGCGTCTCCAGCAGGGATTGTTCCCACAAAACAGTTCGCTTTCACCAAAAAAAAAACAAAACACATAGGTCGACTGTGCAAGCAACTTATTACTATCCATACTTAGTTTATTGTAAGGCAGCGCCCTCTAGTGGCAGCTATTATTACAGGAGTAGAGGAGGAAGTGATGTGACGTAGTGTTAAAAGCAATAAAGTCAGCGTAATGTTGTATAAAGATTGGAGAATTCCCTGTAGGGTGCGTGGGAGGAGTGGTGGTGGATGGACCAAACAAAGATAGGACTTTCACCCAGGAGGCTGGTGTTTGTGTCCCAAGGTCAAGCTTGACTTTTTATGTCTCCACACTGGTGATAGCTGTGGCTGAAGGCATCATGTCTTCAGGTTGTCCATCCATATGTGGGTTAATCTGTCCCATTCTCATGAAGACAATATCTCAAGAGCCACTCAAGGGCATTTCTTAAAATTTGGCACAAACATCTATTTGGATACAGTGAGGAACTAATTGGATTTTGGTGGTCATAGGTCAAAAGTCAAGGTCAGTATAACATCATCTGTCTCACTGTTGTGAATGCAATACCACAAGAGTTCCTTCAAGGGAATTTCCTCAAACTCAGCACAAACGTCCAAACTGATTAGAATTTAGTGGTTGAAGGTCAAACGTCGAGGTCAGTGTGACCTCACAATACATGTGTTAAGCCATCATTTTAGAATTCCTGTGTTAGATATGACAAACATTTCACACAAATGTCTAACAGGATAAAATAATGAAGGTCAAAAGGTCAAAGGTCAGCTTGACTGTGACATCATCATGTTTTAACGTGTCCATGTTTTCACTGACATGGATGGAGACTGTCAGAGACACTGGACTGGTGGGCGGAGGCGTACAGGTAATTCTAGTGTTTTCAAATTTGGCACAAACGTCCATATGAACTGATTAGATTTAAGTGGTCAAAGGTAAAGGTCACTGTGACCTTGTCTGATAGATTCTCATGAAAGCCATCTGAAGAACAACTTGAGGGAATTTCTTCAAATTTGGCACAAATGTCCGCTTGGACTGAAGAATAAACTGATTAAAATTTAGTGGTTGAAGGTCAAATGTCAAGGTCAGTGTGACCTCAAAATACATGTTTTTGGCCATAACCCAAGAATTCATGTGGTTATTATGACAAAATGTTCTACAGACGTCTAACAGGATAATGGAGAGAGTGGGCACAATGATACTACACTACGCTAACGCTACAACCATTTCATTGTATATTGTATATATTTCAGATTGTCTACTTTACTATTTTATTATTTATTTTATTTTATTGTCTACTTTAATATTTTATTTTATTTTAATGTCTACTTTAATATTTTATTTATTTCATTGTCTATTTTAGTATCTTATTTATATCTTCATCTTTATCTCTTGTTTCCATTCATGCTGTATTTCTATTTCTACTTTGCACGGAGCATTGGAACAAAAACAATTTCCCCCCGGGGATTAATAAAGTATTCTGAATCTGAATCTGAATCTGAATACTAGCTGTAATGGCTGAATTAGCAGCGCTGCTAACGCTAGCTAGTTCCCACCAGACCCTGGGTAGTGCGCAGTGAAGTTAACTGAAGAGTAGCAAAATAAACCTAGAGACCGGCTTAAAAAATATTCATGGTGGTTACTGATTAATGGTGACATCTCTTATTTGAACGGTGCTTTTCTTTGTAAATTGAATCTCTGGGTTTTTCAGAGTTTGACAAACAGAGCAAGCAATGTAAAGATGTTGCCTCAGGCTGTAGGATATATAATTATTTGACTATTTGTACTATTTTACTTTCTACAGAAGAAATACACCCTATGAAAATATTTTCTGTGGATTAACATATCAAATTCACCTCTGTTACACTACAGTAGGAGCCGAAATGTCAAAACCAAGACTGTCTGTCTGTCTGAACATCTTTAGAAGTAAGTGAGAAAATATGTTCCTTTGTAATTTAATGGACCGACCCTTTTAATCATGTGGGTGTAAGCGAGGTTACCGTCCTAAACTGTTCCTAAATATTCTGCTCTGGGAGTTAAGTGTAGCTGGAATCAGTGCAGATCATCAGCGAACGGGCTCTCCGCTCTGAAGTGGAAGCCAACCAGATGGCAGCCAGCTACGCCTGTTTACGCAGAAGGCCGCGGAGTCGGCTCAGGCTTCCCCTGTCATTAAGAAACTACTCTGCAACCACACGCTGCAAAAATATTACCGACATACGTGCAGAGGAAGCACAGAGTCCCGTTTCTTTAAGTAGGACTCGGGGACCCAAAGCGGCCCGTTGAGGTATAAGGTTCCCCACATGACAAAGTTTAGCAGAACATTATAATCTGATCCAAGGGAAGATTCAATCTCTTTGGGTTTGGGTTCCTCCCCAGTCCCATGACCTGACCCTGTGCTGTGTTGATGTGATGGTGATGTTCTCCGCTGTGTTCGTGCTGCATCACAAATTGTGTCATGGAGATCTCAGTCTGGGTCAGGAGGGTAATCCAGGACTTAGAGCGGAGCATGTGAGGAGAGTGAATGAGTCTGCAGCATGGAGATATTTCACTCTCAGTGCTCCACTTTGACTACTTTCTCTTCTCTGTGCAAAACTGCTCTCTGTATCACACTCACCTTTTTTATATTTTCATCCAGAGAAAGTTTGACAGGGCGAGTGTCACTTTGTGTTAACCTTTAAATCTGTTTATGTTTGTGTCAGGACTTTTTAACTGTGTCTACAAATGTTGCAAAGAATTACAGTTTGTCTGTTCACTCATTAGTCAGTCAACAGGAAGTTATTCTGCAAATAGTTTGACAATCAGTTCTCTCTTTGAGTTATTGAGAAGCCAAGTTTTTGTTGGTGTTATGGAAGCCCATTCCTGCCAATGTGATGAAAAAGAAAGTCATTACAAAGTCATTATTTTAAGATACTTATTATCTCGTGTTACTAACTTAGTATTTTGAGACACCAATTATTTCTGAGATACTAAGTTTTTATTTGAGATACTAAGAAAGTTTCAAGAAAGTTTCTCATTGTAATGACTCACAGGGTCTTTTTTTATCACACTGTTAGAAATAGGCCTCCACAGTTACCATAGTTATCTTTGCTTGAATATTTATCTATTACTTTGACAATGATAAGGTGTAGGGGAAAGGGGACGTAAGTTTGAAACGCCCAGATGAGTGCGAGGCCTGTATAATACTGAGGGGAAACACCCCACTGTGGATATTTTATTGGTCATTTCTCAGTATTTTAGCAACAAAATGAAATGTGTGTTTTTAATGTTGTTGTTGTTTGAATTTTTACTCATTCATTGTTTATGTTTGCGATGATTTCAGTACATCCCACACAAAATTTCACACAAAATGTAGAGAAAAAAAAGCATAGGTTCTACGAGAATCAAGTCATAAATCTACAAGAATAAAGTCGTAAATCTACTAGAATAAAGTCAGAAATCTACAAGAATAAAGTCGTAAATCTACAAGAATAAAGTCATAAATCTACAAGAATAATGTCGTAAATCTACAAGAATAAAGTCGGAAATCAACGAAAATAAAGTCGTAAATCTACAAGAATAAAGTCATAAATCTACAAGAATAAAGTCGTAAATCTACAAGAATAAAGTCAGAAATCTACAAGAATAAAGTCGGAAATCAACGAGAATAAAGTCATAAATCTACAAGAATAAAGTCAGAAATCTACTAGAATAAAGTTGTAAATCTACAAGAATAAAGTCATAAATCTACGAGAATAAAGTCAGAAATCTACTAGAATAAAGTCAGAAATCTACAAGAATAAAGTCAGAAATCTACGAGAATAAAGTCATAAATCTACTAGAATAAAGTCGGAAATCAACGAGAATAAAGTAATAAATCTACTAGAATAAAGTCGTAAATCTACAAGAATAAAGGCGTAAATCTATGAGAATAAAGTCGTAAATCTATGAGAATAAAGTTGTAAATCTACAAGAATAAAGTCGGAAATCTACAAGAATAAAGTCGTAAATCTATGAGAATAAAATCGCAAATCTACGAGAATAAAGTCGTAAATCTACAAGAATAAAGTCGGAAATCTACAAGAATAAAGTCGGAAATCTATGAGAATAAAGTTGTAAATCTACAAGAATAAAGTCAGAAATCTACGAGAATAAAGTCATAAATCTACAAGAATAAAGTCGGAAATCAACGAGAATAAAGTCATAAATCTACTAGAATAAAGTTGTAAATCTACAAGAATAAAGTCATAAATCTACGAGAATAAAGTCATAAATCTACTAGAATAAAGTCAGAAATCTACAAGAATAAAGTCAGAAATCTACAAGAATAAAGTCGTAAATCTATGAGAATAAAGTCGCAAATCTACGAGAATAAAGTCATAAATCTACAAGAATAAAGTCGGAAATCTACAAGAATAAAGTCGGAAATCTATGAGAATAAAGTCGGAAATCTACAAGAATAAAGTCAGAAATCTACGAGAATAAAGTCAGAAATCTACGAGAGTAAAGTCGGAAATCTACAAGAATAAAGTTGCAAATCTATGAGAATAAAGTTGTAAATCTACAAGAATAAAGTCGGAAATCTACGAGAATAAAGTCATAAATCTACAAGAATAAAGTCGTAAATCTATGAGAATAAAGTCGGAAATCTATGAGAATAAAGTCGTAAATCTACAAGAATAAAGTCGCAAATCTACAAGAATAAAGTCGTAAATCTATGAGAATAAAGTCGTAAATCTACAAGAATAAAGTCAGAAATCTACAAGAATAAAGTCGGAAATCAACGAGAATAAAGTCATAAATCTGCAAGAATAAAGTCAGAAATCTACTAGAATAAAGTTGTAAATCTACAAGAATAAAGTCATAAATCTACGAGAATAAAGTCAGAAATCTACTAGAATAAAGTCAGAAATCTACAAGAATAAAGTCAGAAATCTACGAGAATAAAGTCATAAATCTACTAGAATAAAGTCGGAAATCAACGAGAATAAAGTAATAAATCTACTAGAATAAAGTCGTAAATCTACAAGAATAAAGGCGTAAATCTATGAGAATAAAGTCGTAAATCTATGAGAATAAAGTTGTAAATCTACAAGAATAAAGTCGGAAATCTACAAGAATAAAGTCGGAAATCTATGAGAATAAAGTCATAAATCTGCAAGAATAAAGTCAGAAATCTACTAGAATAAAGTTGTAAATCTACAAGAATAAAGTCATAAATCTACGAGAATAAAGTCAGAAATCTACTAGAATAAAGTCAGAAATCTACAAGAATAAAGTCAGAAATTTACGAGAATAAAGTCATAAATCTACTAGAATAAAGTCGGAAATCAACGAGAATAAAGTAATAAATCTACTAGAATAAAGTCGTAAATCTACAAGAATAAAGGCGTAAATCTATGAGAATAAAGTCGTAAATCTATGAGAATAAAGTTGTAAATCTACAAGAATAAAGTCGGAAATCTACAAGAATAAAGTCGGAAATCTATGAGAATAAAGTTGTAAATCTACAAGAATAAAGTCAGAAATCTACGAGAATAAAGTCATAAATCTACAAGAATAAAGTCGGAAATCAACGAGAATAAAGTCATAAATCTACTAGAATAAAGTTGTAAATCTACAAGAATAAAGTCATAAATCTACGAGAATAAAGTCATAAATCTACTAGAATAAAGTCAGAAATCTACAAGAATAAAGTCAGAAATCTACAAGAATAAAGTCGTAAATCTATGAGAATAAAGTCGCAAATCTACGAGAATAAAGTCATAAATCTACAAGAATAAAGTCGGAAATCTACAAGACTAAAGTCGGAAATCTACAAGACTAAAGTCGCAAATCTACAAGAATAAAGTCGTAAATCTATGAGAATAAAGTCGGAAATCTACGAGAATAAAGTCGCAAATCTACAAGAATAAAGTCGGAAATCTACGAGAATAAAGTCACAAATCTACGAGAATAAAGTCGCAAATCTACAAGAATAAAGTCGTAAATCTACAAGAATAAAGTCGCAAATTTACGAGAATAAAGGCGTAAATCTATGAGAATAAAGTCGTAAATCTATGAGAATAAAGGCGTAAATCTACGAGAATAAAGTCGGAAATCTACAAGAATAAAGTCGTAAATCTATGAGAATAAAGTCGTAAATCTATGAGAATAAAGTCGTAAATCTATGAGAATAAAGTTGTAAATCTACAAGAATAAAGTCAGAAATCTACAAGAATAAAGTCGGAAATCTATGAGAATAAAGTTGTAAAACTACAAGAATAAAGTCGGAAATCTACAAGAATAAAGTCATAAATCTATGAGAATAAAGTTGTAAATCTACAAGAATAAAGTCGCAAATCTACAAGAATAAAGTCATAAATCTATGAGAATAAAGTCATAAATCTACAAGAATAAAGTCATAAATCAACAAGAGTAAAGTCGGAAATCAACGATTCGTTTTGACATGATCTCTGCTGTTTTCATCTCTGTACATATCTACAAATCAGAGGCAGCTTCGTTGTCCTTTCTGCCGTGTGCACAGGACATGTAAAGGATCAAAATGCTGTTTGTCTCAGACCACATTATTGGTGTATGCAAGTATTAAAACAAAACAACAAGGGTTTAAAAATGCAAGACTAAAAAAAAACCCCAGCAATACATGAACAAATCTCTCTAAATCTAATTATCAGAGGACGCTTTGGGATGAATCTACGTGAGGAGGCAGGGGTTATATGTCCTCTATTTTTGTTGTCTCAATCAGAAAACCTGCTTTATTTTACTGGTGTATAATTTTATAACAATGAACCAGAAAGTGTCCAGGACAGAATATAATTTGAAACTAATTATACTGAAAACAGAGACGAAGTTTGGAGGCAGTCCTTTTAGTTCGAGCTGATTTTATAAACAGTTGTTTGCCTCCTGAAAATAAAATGCTCCATTTAAACCTGAGTAAACACCCACTCGTTCTTCATGTGCCATTGGAAACCACATGTTTTTACTTGATATATGTAGAACTGTGAGCTGACTGTAGACAGATTGCAGTTGACCTGCTGTGCGCGAACTAAAAGACTCTCTGGGTTGCTCGGCAATTAGCTGGAATTGAAGGTTTAAGGTCGGTTTCTGCAACAAAAAAATGCTGACGAAAAGAAAACTTGAATATGTGAAGGCTGATTCCTTTGTTTATAGATTTAAATCAGTTTAACAAGCGTAATGTGGAATCGGTTTTCAGGCTTTCCAGATCAAAATGCAGGATTATTGACAGAGAGACAACACTTAATTATTTTTTAACCTAAAACTTTATGATAAATATTGTGTTTGTTTTACAGTGTCTGCAGGTCGTCCTCCACCAATCAGAAGCCGACTTTATGGCCATATCAGAAAGTCTCCACCTCTCTTCTCTTGATTTTGGCTGCAGAACAGAACAAAGATTCTTCTTAGAGATTTCGTGCGTAAATCAAACTGAAACCTTAAAAGTCAGGGTTACAAAAAAAGGATCTGGTCATGCCCGTGTTATCCCCAGTGGAAATTACGCCCTCGGTCGTAGATCATTAATTGGAGGTGCACCCACTGAACGCTGTCTCTGTTTTCACTCAGTACCTGAATCCACATGAGTGAGCAAAGGTCACTTTTCTGACATTGCACCCTTTAATTTTCCCCAAATTACATCCCTCTTTCCAGGAAACGTCAAGGCAAAATAAAGCATTACCCAACCTGCTATACTGAGTCATGCACAAAATTAAAGGATGTGATGAAACATTGGTTTTCGCAGCGGCCACTAGAGAGCAGCACTGACGTGTCGTGAGACTGCCTGGTCACAACATCAGAGAGCTCAAACACAACTTTTCCTTTGTTGCAGCGGCCCTCTCATGACCCGGATCACATGAGGCTCACAAACATGCACAATCCATGTAATCCAGCCCCGGCTAATAGGCTGCACAGATCCTCAGAGAGAGGACCCAGAGGTTGCTTTAACAGCTGCTCTGTCACCTTGTGGAAGTGTAAATGACCATGATCGTTCTTTAAGTGGCTCGGTGTTTCTTCTCCTCATCGTCTCCTACCTTCCTTATCGCTCCCATTAGCAGCAGCAGCAGATGAAGCTACTTCCCATCTGTGATAACATGTTTGCAGAAAAGTGCACATCAGCAGCAAATAACCTGCTGCTTGCTGTGTCTCTCACACCCAGACTCGCTCTGCCTCTCGCCTGCAGAGCGTAATGAGTTTTGATTTTGCCTACAAGTGGAGTGGGCCTAATTGTCTGGTAGTAATCGGGAGATATGCTCCTCCTCTGCTTGCACTGTGGGTTCGTACACTGCTGTAAGACATCTGCTCAGACTCGGGCCAGACTCTGCTGCCTCAGCAACCATCCTGAGCTACTGGAGCTCTCTCTTTTTTTTTTTAAACCATTCTTTATCCTCCTCCCTCTGCGTTCATCTCTCTTCCTCACAGTCGGGAGCCTCGGCTGTCGCTGCAAAGAGAATTGCAAAGATAACAGCAGTGGGAGATAATGAAAGAGTGACTGGGTCGGACTTGAATGTGGCGTGGTGTGTGACTGCTTTCAGAGTGTGAATGAGTGAAAATGAATGTCACAGGATAAGGATTTAGGTCTCGGCTCATGGTCTCCACCCAGTATTAGCAGCAACTGACCGGAGCAGAGCAGCTCATGGCTGAATTTAAAGTCAGTTTATTATAAACCAGGACTTATTCTGGTGGTTTGGACATAATTTCTTTGAGTTTATGATAACAGTGTACTCCAGGAAGCTCGTGGTTTCTCTGAACTGAGGTCTGAAGGACCAAGAAACAAGCCATAGACATGAAAACCTAGCCAAACTTATGTGGAAGATAAGACAAATGCAAAGGGAAAAAATATTCAAACTAGAAATTGGTGCAAAAAAAGGCACAAATTGGTGAATAAAAATGAAAAAGTTTTCTGGTGAAGGACCCCAAACGTCCATTTCTTTTTGCACCCCCTCTCCAGTGTTGCAGTAAAACCTGCTCCCTTGTGTGGTTCAGATAATCTGGATGAGCTGTTGGGCTGACGATATATGATGTGCGATATATCGATATATTTTCAAGCAAGATATAGATTTAGACAACACTGTTTATATCGGTATAGGGTCAAGTTGCGTTACATAACACATACCAGCGTGCATCTCTCCTCTCTCACACTCTCTGCACAGCTTCGCCCAGAGCCGCAAGTTACCGCAGTAGCACATGTACCATACTGTGGGTCTTTTCCATTGTCACTTTTGGCGACACAGAGTAAAGCCAAGCTGCGCTGATTTGTGTTTCGATTATCAGTTTAAACGCACTGTGCCACGCCGACTTACTCCAGAGATGGACCTTCTCTGGAGTGGGTTCAAAAGCCGGGCCACCTGCCTTCAAGTGGGTAGTGGTGACGTGTCTGGGGCTAGGGTCGTCATAGTAACGTGCACTGGGGCCCATCATGACTACCTGACGCCAGTGCACTTAACTCTCTGCTGTTGTTCACCATTGTGTGTATCCTCAAGGCCAAACAAACGCATCAAATGCATTTTCAGATCATAAAACATTTGCAAAGCCAAATTTTAATTTTGTCCTCAACATTATGCAGTCTTCTTCCTCCATTGTTGGTTTCTTGGCGTGTCACTGTTGGCTGTTGATCAGGGGAAGAGTGTGAAACCATTGCCAAGGACCTGTCACCTCATACCCACTTATAAAAGCAATGCTCCATAGTGTAACAAGCAGGCAAAAACCTCACAAGGTACCTTTTAATGTACAGATGTTTTGCATGTAAAATGTTTACCGTGCTCGTCACCTTTGTTCACCGTCTTAGCATGCTAACATTTGCTAATTAGCATTTAACACAAAATACAGTTGAGGCTGATGAGAATGTCTTTGTTTTCGCAGAAATTTGATCATAAGTATTGGACAGATTTAAATTTTGACCCGATGATGGTGCTACTGTAGAAGGAAGGTCAGGGGATTACTAAAAATGTGATGATTGATCCCGTGGGGAGCATGAATACATTTCGTAAATTCTATCAAATAGTTTGAGACAAATTTCACTCTGAATATTAACTCTACTACACTCTGAACTCAACCTCATGGTGGAGCAAGGTAAGAAGTCAGAGGATCACCAAAGTCAGTAGGAGTCATCCTCTGGAGATCATGAACGTCTGTAAGAAATGTCTCCAATCTATCTTGTAGATGTAGAAATGTTTCACTGGATATGTGAAAAGTGTTTGACCAGCTGATGGTGCTAGATGAATATCACTAAAGTTATTTCAGTGTAGATCGAAGATTTATCCTCTGGAGGCCATGAATGTCAGTACAAAATTTCATGGCAATCCATTCAGTAGTTGACAAACCTCACTCTGAAACACCTCCACTCAGTTCTGAACTCAACCTCATGGTGGCGCTTGATTAAGAGTCAGGGGCTCACCAGAGTCGTGGGATTTATCCTCTGGGGACTATGAATGTTCGTATAAAATTCAATGCCAATCCATCCCATAGTTGTGGAGATATCAGTCTCCAGCTTCATGTGTTGTTTTGGGAGTTGTCGTGTCCTTGTCACGGATCTTGGGATTTCCTGGTTACCTTTCAACATTTGGAGCAGAGCAGCCTCGGAGTGACGGAGCCAAAAAGAAAAACAGAAGAGAGGCGAGATAACCAGCAGGGAGAATGACTCACTAATAATGGGGTGTGTGTTGCTATTTCCAGACAGGAGGTTGAGGTTAATGAACAATCACATATTTGGGACTCCTGTGAAGTCTGCGGAGGCGGGCGGGGTTGTGTTTGAGCTTCAAAGAGAGCACTTTTTTGTGAGTGTGTTGGGGGAGTGTGTGTGTAATACAAGCAGGGTTCATTTCCAGGTTCATGGACTCCTTTTTTGTGAGGTGCACTTAAAATGATTAAACAGCAGCATAAATCAGTAAATGTTGTTAGTCATCAGCCGGACTCTTCATCTCATCGTGATGGTGTAAAAATATGAAGATCACGGTGTTGGACTGTGATCTCATTTTGGAAAGCACTGTCTCCACTGTAGGGTGGTGGTCATTCAGACTGATTAGGAGCTCAGTGAGGGGATTAATTTAGACGGGTACAAGTTCTGTGAGCTGCTCTTTTTAGAGAGTAGTGTTGCAGAATAAGGGCTCATCCCAATACCCCCCCTTAGCCCTACCCCTTGGCCCTACCACTACATTTGCGTGTTCCCGCGAGGGGTAGTGGTGTCCCAATTCCTTTTTGCGTGTAGGGGTAGGGGGCATAATGAGGGGTAGTGGGTATGAAACTAGCCCTTCGGAGCGAGGGATTTTAGATGCTGACTTGCCAGCAAGGGGTAGACGTTGCCATGGCTACCACCGAGCAAGAGATGGGGAAAAAAGTTCATACATAGCTAACGTTACTGCCGGCAGGTTGCTTGTTAGCTAGCTAGCTAGCTCGAACTTTCTGGCATCTGTCATCTGTCCTGTTCTGCAAAATTGTCGGATTTTTCACATTACGATAACACGCCAGGTAGTATAACTATGCTGCCTTGTAATGTTAGCTGGTTAGCTAGCTAGCAGAAGTCCCCTGTCGTTTGTCGTTGATCAAACGAAGCATGATGAATGTGGCAAACGCGATCAGAACTCAACCGGAGACTCCATTGTAGATGCTGGTTGGAAATGTAGATGGCTCACAGCTTGCTGTTTAAAATAGTTACATATGCGTGAACGTAACTGACCGTCAACGTAGTGAGTGGTGTCCCAATTCCTAGGGAAAGATTTCAACCCCTACTCCTCGTTGCTTCATTTCAAGGGCCAAGGGGTAGTGGACAAGGACTAGGGGTAGGGCCAAGGGCTAAGAGCTAAGGGGTAGTGGACAAGGGGGGGTATTGGGATTGGGCCTAAGTATTAGCTTTTGGCAACAAATCTTTAATTTATATCAGTGTCAGCCTCAAGAATCCAATATTCGCACACACAAGTAGCCCACCAAATAAATATGTTAATTGTTCGATATCATCTAGGGACCTCTGTTGCATGTTGTACCAGGGTTTCTGTTTCGAAAACTTGGCGCTGGTCCACGAGGGATGGGATACATAATTGATTCTTTAATGCGTCCTGATATGGATGTGGATGATTTGGCATCGGTTATCAAATGTCGATAATTAATTATCCAAATGTGTATTAATAACATGATGTTTGTTGGAACGAGAGAGGTGGAACTCAACCAGAGCCACCAAAGTTTTTTGGATTGATCCTGGGCCTCGGTAGACCAGTGTTAATTTTGCTGACGAAAACTGTGACGAAAATTTTCGTCAACGACCCTTTTTCCATGACGAAAATGAGACGATGATGATCTAAAAATAGATCTTGATATTAAAAACTAAGATGGATCTTTCATTTTAGTTCATGACACGAGATGTGACGGAAATGTTAGTGGTGGACTATCGGACACTGAGTGCCAAACGGCCGTGCTTGTAATGATCTTCAGATGCCTGATGAGCGACAGGCTGGTAAACTCCAGTAAATAGTCTGCACCAGGATGTTTGGGTTGGTGCGAGTTGTGAGCTGTAACTCAGCAGTAAATAATCAGCCGTGTGTGTCTGACTGTGGATGGTGGAGCTGCTGAATGGATTTGTGGAGCTGTAAGCTGTTAGCAGTTAGCTCCGCTTGTTAGCCGCTGAACGGCAGCAGAGCAAGCAGACACCGGCCGCCAGACTTGACTGGAGAAGGTTTGTGGGTTGATGGTGTTTGACAGGCAGGTAGGAGGCTCAGTTATCTGTGAGTGTAGCTGTGCTGTAAGTAAACAGTCTGAACTCAGATGAAAGTTTAGTTTGAATCACCAACTCTGTGAGAGGACACCAGTTTAAACCTCCAGACTAACATGTTGCACATGAAGAAACAAATTATGTTTCTGCTACAAATACGAGTTTTGAGGATCAGCACATTGGTTTTTTGCTTTGTTTTGTTTTTTAAAATTATTTTTATGGGATTTGTTGACAATCAGAAAATGATTCAGTCTTGTCCTTAAGATTATTTCTTGACACCTATATTTTATTTTTCTAAGCAGAGGGATGAGTCACCATCAGGTTGTGTTGGAGGCAAAGCTAAGAAAACTAAAAGACACCTCTGAGTTGGTTGAAGGTTTTCTAGGTCAAGTTATAATTGATCGTCTTCTTCATCTTTTTTTTTCTGCGAGCAAAACCATCTTTGCATCCATGTTTTCTCCTTCATCCTCCCACCAAGCTCAGCTGAAGCCTTTCATATCAGCCTGGATGCTCTGTCATGTTGCCCTGCACTAGACTGACTTGTTGGAGTGGTTCATGTCACACAGACTGGGGTGTGTGTGTGTGTGTGTGTGTGTGTGTGGCCCGTCACCATGGCAACAATGGTTCAAATTATGGATTATCTTTTTTCTTTTGTGAAATTGTTCTCAGGGTTTAGGAGCTCAGATGACTCGTGTGTGTGTGTGTGTGTGTGTGTGTGTGTGTGTGTATGTGTGTGTGTGTGTGTGGTTGATGGTCTGAGGAGAGGAAATCACTTGAAACATGAAATTTAAAATCGTAGATTGTTGGCTGCGAGTTGCTTCCCGAGGGAGATGGCGCTTAGTCGTCTTTTGTCTCCTGTTTTTCTTTGTTCTTTGTTCCCATTTAATATTTTTCTTTTAAGGACGTTGTCAGCGTAACCAATCACAGACACACACAGAGCCTCCTGGATGATATGATGAACATTTAGGGTTATGTTGTGTTTCAGCTTTGTTCCTGTCCAGTCCGTCAGTTTGGCAGACGGCTCTAAATACTACAATACCCATGAGCCTCAGTAGCTGTTTGAATAGAGAAGAGTCAGAACGGTAACTTTACAGATAGAATCTGCAGATTGTAGTAGTTGTCCTAGTTTCTTCCTCGTACCTTCATCTTAGAAGAAACACATTTTTTTTATGCTCCATTTCAGTGTGCCAGTGCACCTCTTAACACATAATGGCGAGGGCCAGGAAAGCAGTTTTAATGAAGTGTAATCTATCAGGCAGTAGGGATGGGCGATATGGCCTAAAATAATATCACAATATTTCAGGGTATTTTGTGATAATGATATTCATGACGATATGACAAATTAGCTAAGAAATAAAATGTTATTATTAAAGCAACTCTTACCTTTCTTGCATTTCACACAGCACTTAGAAGAAATTTGAACATCCACAACTCCCGCCTCCCTCCAAAGTCCCGTCCTCCATTATGTCCTCATTACATCCATGATGGACGTTGGCGTTGGCATGGTAACGTTAGATACACGGAAGAGGAGAGCAAGTGTAACATTACAAACGCAACCCCGGAGTTTTAAAACTCAACCGAAGTCAGTGATGACTGATGAGTTTTAGAATTAGGTTACAGTGCTAACATTAGATAGTAGCATTAACCTTACTAGTAAGTGGAAACGCACAAGGAAGATAACGTTAATGTTTCAGAGGCTACGCTACAGTAGGCTAACGTTAGATAGTAGCGTTAAGGTTACTAGTAAGTGGAAACGCACAAGGAAGATAACGTTAATGTTTCAGAGGCTACGCTACAGTAGGCTAATGTTAGATAGTAGCGTTAACTTTACTAGTGAGTGAAAACGCACAAGGAAGATAACTTTAATGTTTCAGAGGCTACGCTACAGTAGGCTAACGTTAGATAGTAGTGTTAAGGTTACTAGTAAGTGGAAACGCACAAGGTAGATAACGATGTTTCAGAGGCTACGCTACAGTAGGCTAACGTTAGATAGTAGTGTTAAGGTTACTAGTAAGTGGAAACGCACAAGGAAGATAACGTTAATGTTTCAGAGGCTACGCTACAGTAGGCTAACGTTAGATAGTAGCGTTAATGTTACTAGTAAGTGGAAAAGCACAAGGAAGATAACGTTAATGTTTCAGAGGCTACGCTACAGTAGGCTAATGTTAGATAGTAGCGTTAACTTTACTAGTGAGTGAAAACGCACAAGGAGGATAACGTTAATGTTTCAGAGGCTATGCTACATTAGGCTAACGTTAGATAGTAGCGTTAATGTTACTAGTAAGTGGAAAAGCACAAGGAAGATACGGTTAATGTTTCAGAGGCTACGCTACAGTAGGCTAACATTAGATAGTAGCGTTAATGTTACTAGTAAGTGGAAAAGCACAAGGAAGATAAGGTTAATGTTTCAGAGGCTACGCTACAGTAGGCTAACGTTAGATAGTAGCGTTAATGTTACTAGTAAGTGGAAAAGCACAAGGAAGATAACGTTAATGTTTCAGAGGCTACTCTACAGTAGGCTAACGTTAGCCATTAGCAACTGGATGCTGTGTTGTCATATATAACGTTATGAACTGAACTGAACTTCTTTATTTGTCATTTTTATGCGCAGCACAAAAAACAAACTGACATTTCCCATACCCCAAGCAAAAAGAAACAAAATATTTAAAAACAATTTGTGTAGCATACAAGAAAGAACATGTAGTGCAATAGTAAGATGAAAAGGGTCGACATTTCACAGTCAAAAACTCCACATCCTGATGTTACACGAGCGGTTGCATCAGTCGGAGGCTCTGCGTGGGGAAGACAGACAGCACCGGAGAAATGGTTTATGGTTCTCATATGGTTTCTTAGAACCATATGAGAATGGTATAATCATGAGTTATTATTTCTGGTGGAATTCACATACATTTCAGTGTGCCATCAGCTTATTAATAGCATTTTAACCTCACTCTGAGTTACTGTTGTTGTTCACAAACTAAAGAAATGAGAGATCATTTTAGTTTTTACTGAATATTTGAAGTAAATTGTGAAACTAGATCACTGATTTTGTGCCCCAGCTTTTATTCTAGTGGTCAGGGTTTCCTAAAACATCTCCTCCCACTCTGCACCTCTAACAGTGACAGAAACCCTCCAGAAAGAGAGGAATAAGAAGCTCTTCCCTATCAAACTCAGCCAGTGAGTAGAAACCCAGTTCACGCTGTCCTCACCATTAAACCAAACAAAATTACCGGCTCATCTGTTTGGCAGGGCCTCAGTGACACGGTGCCAGGCTGCAGGCTGCCAGCCTCACCGGGCATATGTGCCACCAACTGTCTGTCTGTCTGTCTGAGCTCTAAGGTCCGAGCATCCACAAAGAGCGTCAATAATAACAAAAAGAAAAGACGATCCGGCCGCCGTGTTGACGCTTCATCTTCTTAACGGGGAAGCGCTGGAGCCACAATACGCAGGCATCAAAGGATTAATGTATGCAGCACTCAGCAGTTCCTCATCAGATAGGGTTGATTCTCTCTTGTATGTTCCAGCTTATCTTTAACCCAAAAATGAAATTACATATTCATAAGTGAAACTCTTCAAAAGCTGCATGTGCCTTTTCTTTTCACTGCAGGGAGAATAATCTGAATGAAATAAGTAATCAAATATGCAGCTTTTACATGTTCAGGTCTCCTCCAGAGACTCTGGGATCATCGTCTACACTGATTACAGAGAATTCACAGAGAGAGACGCACTTTATTATCTTTTATTTGCATGAATATATTGATTTTATTTCTTTATTTTGGGCTTTATTTACCAGCCTGGTCATCTGTGGCATGTTTCATTTATATTTCTGTGTAAAAAGCAAACACTCAGGGAAGTCTTAACTCAACTCAACTCAACTTTATTTATAAAGCGCTTTAAAACAACCACAGCTGAAACAAAGTGCTGTATATAGGAGGTCATAAAACAACAAAACAGTGAGATAATAAAAAGCAGTTAAAACAAAAAACAATAAAAACAACAAACAAATAAAAACAGAGCGAGGTCTCATGCTGGGTTAAAAGCCAGTGAGTAAAAGTGGGTTTTAAGGTGGGTTTTAAAAACAGACAGTGAGGAGGCCTGTCTGATGTGCAGAGGTAGATTATTCCACATTTTTGGAGCAGCAACGGAGAATGCACGGTCTCCTCTAAGCGTTCGCTTAGACCTCGGTACCTCAAGGAGCAGCTGATCAGCTGACCTGAGGCACCGGGCAGGGGCGTAGGGGTGAAGAAGCTCAGAGAGGTAGGGCGGGGTGAGGCCATTTAAAGATTTAAAAACAAATAAAAGGATCTTAAAATGAACTCTAAAGTGCACAGGCAGCCTTAATCCATATCTGTCAGATAATCTTTAATCTACTAGTCCATAGCCATTGGTAGCTTTGTCACCTTCTACCTATGCCAGTCCTCAATGCCTATGTGCAGTTTCACATAGATTGACCACGTCAGTGAGTAGAAAAACGTGGGACAGACAGAATGACTGACTGACAGAATGACACACTGACAGTTTCCGTGATTATGTACAGCATACCATACCATGACTTAGTCATACCAAACATTAGAAAACAACACCAACATTGGTCCACAGGGGGAGCCACAGCGATCGGTCGCATTTTAGCCATTTTGAAGCATTTTTCTGTTGTTATAGCGCCACCCAGTTGCCAATTAGAGTTAAATTTCTCCAGTCACCTTGAGGCGTCCTGTTCTACATATCTACCAAGTTTAGTAAAAATCCATATGGCGGTTAGGCCTAGATAAGAAATGAGCTCTCTAGCGCCCCCATTTTGTTTGATGGGGTCAATAATGGAGGGGTCCCCTCAGATTATGTGTGGTCATATGCCTACAAAGTTGCGTGGTGATGGGTGAAACCCTTGAGATGTTATACACCTTTATGTGATGAGCCACGCCCTCCGCAATATTCATTGCCTTATAGAAGCTCAGTTTTAGTAAGTTTTCCAACTTTTGCCAAGAGGGAACTTTAGATATTGGTCCCTAGATTATGTTCACCCAGTTTCATGCAGATCGCTCAAACTTCCTAGGAAGAGATCCATTTGAAGTGTTTTTCAAAAAATTCAAAATGGCAGAAAATCTATATAAGCGGAAGTTATGGGTTCTTGAGGCAAATGTGTTCCTCATGAGGAGAGGCATCTCTGTACAAAGTTTCATGTCTCTACCACATACGGGGCATGAGATATGCCCATTCAAAGTTTGACATTTCAATGGGTTGCTATAGCGCCCCCCTTTGGCCAATTGATGTAATATTGCTTCATTGGCATCCTCCCATGACCCTCTACCACTGTGCCAAATTTCACATGGATTGACCAAGTCAGTGAGGAGAAAAACGTGGAACACACACACACACACACACACACACACACAGAGTTTTCATCATTATATAGTAAGATTAACAGAAACATTGTGGATCAATCTGCTGAGAAATTTTCTTGATTATTTGGTTTGTAAAATGTCAGAAATAAGTGACAGTAAATTAAATATCTCTGGTGTGTTCAGACTGAAAACAAGAAGATGAAGACGTCAAATAGAGCTTGACATTTTATAGAGAAAACAATGAATTTAATTAAATAAATCAATGGACTCATCAGTTACAGAAATAGCTGCAGCTTCATATAGTGTTATAAAACCATCAGTAACCTGTTAATTGCAGAATAACAACCTTCATGCAGAAGGTGTGAATTTCTCCAACATGCTATCAGCACCTTCTCCTCTCTGACGCTCTGCTCCTCTTATATCCAGAGGAGGAAGAGGAGGAGTGTTATGTCAGCTGGTTAAATATGACCTTCACCAGCGTCCCCAGGGGCCAGAGCAGCCTCAGTGTGCAGCGCTCCGCCATCATCAGCGCACGTCAGTAATACAGTCGAGTATCACAGAGCCGAGGTTACCTGTGTGTGTGTGTTAAAGAGCCCAATATGCACAATTTAATACAACCTTGCCACGAGGCACAAACACATCAAATTAGCTGCTGGTTAGATGAAGGAAGTGTAGCATGGTAATATGAACACACACACACACACACACGCACACACACACACTAACCTCTCCTCTCGCTCTCATTGACTACACGTTGTGATTTATTTCCTCTTGGACACACACAGGCCTGGACAGAGTTGGTTTGTTATTTTAAAATGATTTTCACTCCCTCATAGTGCTGCTATTATCGTGGTGTGTGTGTGTTTGTGTGTGGGTGTGTGTGTTATGTGCACAGGATCAATATAATCTGTGCACGATGATAACACTGTTGACTCCAGGATGACCTGTGGTGTATAATGAGACTCCAACATTTAAAGGACAATTATTTCCTGACATTCACACCATCACTACACACACACACACACACACACACACACACACACACACATGTTCATGTCGTTCATGTCAAACTGTTACCAGTCGTCGTCATCGACAACATAGATGAAAAAAATCAAAAGACTAAAAGTGGAAGAAACTAATTTCTCAAAATTAAAATAATGTTCTGAAGAAACAGAAGGACGCAGCTGTCAAAAGCCGAATTAAAGAAATGTTTGTCAGTTCGACCGCAGTTCATGAGCAGTGATTAACATGATTGACAGCTGCGTTACAGACTCCTGTAACATTCTGATTGGTCGTTTTCATTCACCTGCCATCAGAAGCATTTGGAGCGGGCAGAGGAACGTGATCCTTCTCACAGATTATCAATCTCATTACTGCTTTGTGGATATGATGTCGTTTTATAAAAGTTAACAGCTACCACTTTAATTAAGGTCCTTTTAAGGTACAGGGACACAAATACATTTTGCAAACTTAAATTTATTTGCCCATAAATAAATTAACCCTAAATTACACTTTGGTATACTAATTTCTTAATATGTCCTGATTTTTATGTTTGCTTTTACCCCATAAAGCTCCAGTGTGTAGGGTTTAGGGGGATATATTGGCAGACATTGAATATAATAATATAATAAGATATCTTTCCCTTCTTCCTTTAATATCAGTCTGTGGTAGATATGGAGAAGAAGTTGATCATATTAGTGCAGGGCTGTCAGAGCTTTACATCTGTCCCACAGACGATAGGCCTGCACACTAATAAACAGCTCCTGGAAGAAGATCAGCTCTGCACTCAGGGTTTCAGGTCAATAGGCTGTATGATGCTTGTTAAAGTCCACCCCTATTTTGTAGCAGAAACGCCTAAAATGACATACCCAAATTAAAATGACTATAGCTTCTGAACCGCTCTGACTACATGCATGCACGAGGTCTTGCCAGAAAGAAAACTCCCTGAAGTTTCTTGTGAAAGTGTCAGAAACACTCTAGGTGATACAGAGACAGAGTAATGGGCCTCCGAAGTCAGTAACAAATTGAAGATTTTGTCTAAAATAAAATAAAAAATGTGTTTCAGGATGAATAACTGTCTGTGGCTTCATCTGAGCAGGTAAATGACACTGTGGGGCTGTAGGCACACTATCAATGAACACTTGTTCCAAATTTGAAGAAGGTTGCTCAAAGTATGACCATTCTACAGTGTTTTGTCTATGAAAAGATCCAGGCGGAGCTCCAAATGACAAGTCGGTCACTGGGCTTCAAAACAGTACTATCAGTGATCAAACAACACTCAGCCAGCTTCAAACATTGTACCTTATTGAAATCAGGTGTGATTATGATAGCTGATGTTGTTTATGACACAGAAACACCATAAAATATCACCAAATAAAGCCATATGAAACGTGAAAGTTATGATCCCACTTTCTAGACGGTATATCTCAGACAAAAATAGTGGTAGGAGTGAGACTCTTACCTTTTATAAACCAGCTAAGTCCCCACTAACAGCTCCACATAAGATCACGAGTAATCCTTTAACTTTTCCCGTCGAAAAACGGTATGACGTGACTCATCGCGATTTTGGACTTTGTGTGTTTAGGCTGCTCTGGTGCGAAATACATAATAAATAAAAGAAAAATGATGTCATTTTTGAAAAGTCGAGAGCTTCCTGAATCCAGCAATACCAATAGAAGATACTTCTGCAGATAGTTCGGCTCACAGTAAAAAACTAGCTGAACGTCTGGATCAGAAAGATGAATATGGATATGAAAGGAAAGGGGTGAGCACACAGCGTGTTGTGGCTGAGCCATGAGGTGCCGAATAGCATCGAAGAAGGACTGATATGTAACGTGAATATGCTTTATCGAGTGTTTTCACTGATTCTAATCACCTGATCTGTTTCTTTTGGAGAGGAAGAGACCTGTTCATACCTGAAGACAGTTTGAAATACATAAGATGTCCATCCTAAGATTTCTCTTCTTGTATCTGCACAGTCGGAGCTGTTGAACACATTGGACCTTGAGTTTTTCACCTGAAGGGTTTATTGTTCTATTAGCTTATCACTGTTCGATACAGCCAGCAGTGCAGAGATGTTGCTCCCCCTCACTGTGCTCCTCCCCCCTCGATCCTTCCTGCTCCTCACTCGACTCACAAGGGGAAGAGATCAATGTCAGAAGCTTTCTGATCTGTTACTAAATCAATAATTTATTTACACACACACACACACACACAGCTGGACAGATCTGATAACCACACACACACCCTCTCTCTGCGCTGGTCTCATCTGATTAGCCCTCACTTTGACCTGCAGTGACCCGGCGTGTGACCTCTGAACTCTTGACCTGCTCTTGTCTGATTCATTGCTGAGGATGTGTTTTAGTCTGGTGCATTCACTGGCAACAGTCATGTATCGTGTGTTTGATAAACTCACAGGGAGATAATTGAATTTTAATTTGATTAATTATTGTGCAGTCTCTTTCCAGACCACCAACAGTCTCCAAGCTCTCCATCAGCATGGCATATAATGTAATATAATAATTTATCAAACATCTTTTAACTGAAGCTTTCTCGTCGAGTACTGGAGTAAAATTGGATGCGATGCACTCGTATATCATTAAGAGATTATTATTCTGCTCGGTTAAAACAAAGTCAGTAGAAAATTCATGATCAGAACTACATGAGGATTCCTCTTCACTTACAGATTAATGGTGAACAAATGATTCAAGCCTCACTTTTGGCAGGTTTCTGTAGGATCGGATGAAGTGCGCCAAGACTATTCTCTGGTTCATTTTACACTGAGTGTGATTTTATGTAGACCCAACTCTTACTTCAGTTATACAGGGGCCGCATGGATCGTATCAACGATCTCGGTATCCTGTAATCCTGCAGTACTTCCGACAGGACTCCCTGAGGACGTGGAGTGAGAGTAAGCCCTCTCCAAGTCCACAAAACACATGTAGACCGGATGAGCAAACTCCCACGACCCGTCCAGCAGCCCTGAAAGGGTAAAGAGCTGGTTCACTGTTTCACGACCACAGCAGAATCCTCATTGCTCCTCCTCAATCTGAGGTTCGACAGTCGTCAGGGTTGTCTTTGTCACCTGATTCTGTTTGTGATATTCATGGACAGGATCTCAAGGAGCAGCCAGGGGGAGGAAGGGATCTGGTTTGGGGAACTCAGAAGTGCATGTCTGTTCTTTGCAGATGATGTGGCCCTGTTGGCTTCATCAGAATGTGACCTCCAGCATCCAGGGTTTGCAGCTGAGTGTGAAGCGATGGGGATGAGAGGCACCTCCAAGTCTGAGGCCGTGGTTCTCTGCTGGAAAACGGTGGATTGCCCTCTCCGGGTTGGGAGAGAGTTACTGCCTCAAGTGAAGGAGTTTAAGTATCTCAAGTTCTTGTTCACGAGTGAGGGTAGAATGGAGTGTGGGATGGATCGGCAGTTTGGTGCGGCTTCTGCAGTGGTGGAGGCTCTGCACTGGGCTGTCGTGATGAAGAGGGAGCTGAGCCAATTTACTGGACCATCTCCGTCCCAACCCTCACCTATGGTCATGAGCTCTGGGTAGTGACTGAAAGAATGAGATCACGGATACATGCCGCCAAAATGAGTTTCCTCTGTAGGGTGTCTGGGCTCAGCCTTAGAGATAGGGTAAGGAGCTCGGAGTAGAGCCGCTGCTCCTCCTTCGAAAGGGTCAGTTGAGGTGGTTCAACATCTGATCAGGATCCTCCTGGGCGCCTCCTGTTAGAGGTGTTCTGGGCACGTCCCACTGGTAGGAGGCCCCGGGGCAGACCCAGAACACACTGGAGGGATTATATATCTCATCTGGCCTGGGAACACCTCGGGGTCCTCCAGGAGGAGCTGGGAAGCGTCGCTGGGGAGAGGGACATCTGGGGTGCTTTGGACTGTTTGTTTTAACCTTGCTGTCCAAAAGGTGTTTTCCGTCTGCCTGATTCCACGTGAATGCAGCATTATTTTTTCAGCAGTGATTTTAAACAGTTTCTGAAGGCACAGATAAATGATGTCATCCTGCTGATGGTTGCATCAGATCAGTAAACACTTCTCTTGTATACTGAGGATTGTTGCTCTCCTAATAAAATGTATTTGGCAAAGTGTTAAGGTAATACACGTACATAGGTCTAATTTCTAGGAGACCCAGACGCTCTCGGAGCCTCAGAAAAAACAGCTTTTATAGAATCCTGAAGCCGTCATCAAGACAGAGCAGATAATAAGAGGTGAGATTGTGTCTGTGGAAAAAAAAGAGAAACAACAGCAGGTGAAATACCTGCTGTGGCTGCAGAGAAGAATGAGCGGATTAGACAGCAGTGTGTGTGTGTGTGTGTGTGTGTGAGTGAGTGTGAGACACAGACAGTGTTAGTGGCCATGTATGGTAGCAAAGATGAATGGTCTCATTTGTAGTGGGCGCCTGGAGGCCACACAGACT
The DNA here is from genome assembly GCF_041903045.1 of Epinephelus lanceolatus. Taxonomy (NCBI): domain Eukaryota; kingdom Metazoa; phylum Chordata; class Actinopteri; order Perciformes; family Serranidae; genus Epinephelus; species Epinephelus lanceolatus. The sequence goes on from NC_135752.1 coordinate 38,772,787, forward strand.
GATGCAGCCATGGTGCTGCAGACTTTATCTCACAGTCAGACCGTGTCCACTCTAAATGCTGATAAATCTCAAAACACCTCTTGTGTGTTTGCACGAGCGTCTTCAGATTCCTCTGTCCACACTGAAATGCCAGTTATAAATATCTTAATGTCTGTTTATTGTGTTTGCTGTTGTGTGTTTGTTCGTTGTGCGCTTCATATGGAAGAATGAAAGGTTTTGATAACACAGCCTTGATTTTTGAACGACAGAATAAAGGCAGGATGACATCATTTTTTAAAGCCAGTCTCCTGTGGTAAACTCTGTTTCTGTGCCTCTATAATAACATCACCTGACTTCCTCCTTCACTCATAAACCCATAATCCCTGGAAATCTGTATCACTTGAACATAAATGTCGGAGTGTGATAAATAAACAGAGTGAAACATAATCACAGAAAGAGTCAGAGGCGACAGAAAGTTGGTTTCTTCAGATGCTTTTAGACAGCGAGCGTTTGCCGCCACTGCCTCCTCTTTTCTTTCGATGTAAACATGCTGTTGGAATCGATCAACTTTTGACCATAGATTTACTGGTGTCTCTGGTCCCTGAATTATTCACCTCATCACCCGCAGAGAACGCTCAGATCAATGAAAAGAAACGGTTTAAGAGCAACATCGTCAAAGTTTGAGATTCAAGCGGCTCTGTTCAGCTTGGTGATGACATTACAGTGGGTGGATAGCAGCAGCCTGTGATGCAATAAAGCCTGCAATAAAATGGTTAATCAGCAGTGCCGTTCACTGTAGAGCCGATGTGCTGCTGGTTCTGCCGGCCTGAATAGAATATAATGTCTATAGCCTTACTGTTGTGTACAGCATTTATAGACTGAGCTGAGTAGTGATGCACGGGTTGACCTGTAACCCGCGGGACCCGCAAATGGACCTGCGGGTCGGGCAGCAGTGATCGTCTGTTAAATCGGTCTGTAAATGATATTTTGACATTATTGGCTATTACTGTCACGGCATCCGAAGGTACTGATGTGTTGAGCAGGTGACAGTCCGCGGTCGTTTTCAAAACACACTTGTGTCACGCACTCCAAAAGAAACTTGTTGAAACTTTAAACAATAATTTATTGTACAAAACGGGGGAAACAAACATTGACAGAAACGGTTCCATAATTCATATTAAATTCAAAAGATAACAAAAAACACAGCTACAAGTTAGAGGGAATAGTGATAAAGTGGTAAAACTTGGCATTGATCCACAGCCTCAGATGGATGCGCTCAAGCGTGCCGTGCACACAAGCTCAGTTGGTAGGCGATACTATATTTTCACATTTTTAACAATGCAATTTAAAAGTTTTGATTTTTACTGATAACCTACATTTGCCAACAACATAAAGACTACATTTAGCACCAAAAAAAAAAAAAAAAAAGTATAATATATGTAAAATATATATCGAATACCAAATTTTCATAACGAATACCTACTCATAGAAACGAATATTCGAATATCCGAATATCCGAATATTTGGGTACAGCCCTACTGTGAGGTAAAAAAAAAAATCCAAGTAGTCTACATTACCTCTTCTTTTTTCTTTTTTTGGCCCGCCACCACCCCCCCACTTTTGGAGGACAACTTTATTTTTATTTACAGTACTAAAAAAAGTCAAACAACATGAGGAAGAAGTAAGGTAAATAATCAAACAGAAAGTAAATATTTACATAGTAATACACCAGGTGTTGTTAACATTGATCTTTGATGGTAGACAAGTAGGAGGGGGGTTATTCTGTGGCCTTACATATATACTGACAAACAGACCAGCAGACAGACAGACAAACATTACCTTTTCTCACCCACCCATTCATTCTCATACGGTCCCTAAGATGAGGTCAGAGCGCCACCTGACCTGTGTCATGTCTCAGCGTTCAGCCCCTCAACTCAGTGTTGGTCTGGAGGAAAGCTCGGTGAGAGGGTGGCTGCAACACAAGACATGGAGGGTGGAGGGATGTTCTATGGCTGCTGTACAAGGTTCCCCTGAGACCCCCCTTCACCACACACACACACGCACACACATACAGTACACGCCTGCACGCGACTCAACATCTCGTGCACTTTTTTTCCTTCTTCCTTCTTCCCATCCTATATCATTTCCTCATTTGCCACAGAAAAAGCTTATTGATTTTTGGTGGAATGAATGGGTGTGTTTGCACTGTACGAGACAGTGTGTGTGATGGTGTGTTCTTGTTTAGTGTGTGTGTGTGTGTGGGGGAAGGATCCCGATGCTGCTGTTGGTGGTGATATTTCAGCTGCAGTTGTTTATTTGTCGATGACTGGAGAACTTAATTAAAAGTGGTGTTCATGCATCACCTGCAACACGACATCTGAGTTTTACCTTGAACTTAATTAGATCATTGACGATGAGAAGTGACAGGAAACAAGAGGAAACAGAGAGGAAGAGGGAGACAGATGAGAGATGACAGATGGTCGGTGGCTTCTCTCAAACCCAGTCAGGCGGTGGACACCTTCAGGGTCACAGACGGGGTCAACCTGACGTTCGCTGGGTCCAGGACTGCAGCCAGGATTTAAAAACACTGAGGTCATGAATCAAAGTCAAATTTTATTCAGATGAAACAGTTCTGAAACAGTGATAATGTTGACAGCTGTTTTATTAGTTTTAGTCATTTTTTCCTTCATATTTTCAGTCAACAAAAGTTTGAAACATTTTAGTCAACGTCAAAACATTTTAGTTGATAGTTTTTGCTGACTGGCTCAGACTATTTACTGGAGTTTGCCAGCCTGTCACTGCAGCATTTGAAGATAATAACAAGCACGGCTGTTCTCAGCTCTCAGTGTGTGATAGCCCACCTCTTTTTCTCACTTCATGTCTTGTCAACGAGAATGAAACATCGATTTCTTCTTAGTTTTTATTATCAAGATCTTTTTAGCTTGTCATTGTCTTATTTTTGTCATGGGAAAAAAAGGTAATTGATTAAAAAATGTTGTCATTGTTTTTGTCATTGAAATGAACACTGCTGTAAAAAATGAATCAGCAACTTCTAATATACTTAACTAACTGAGCCTTAACTCAGGGCCCTTTCACACCTGCATCATGTGGTCCAGACTTTCTGACTTTTCAGTTTGAGCCGAAATAAAATCAGAATCAAAACCAGACATCACTGCGTTTCAGGCCCCCAGTCCCAAATGGATCCCTTACAGACTCGTTGACTCAAGCCCTAAGCCCTTACAGACCTAGGACCAATTCCATTTCTTCCCCTTAAGACCCATTTATGCTCCCTTTACGTACGAAAATGTATACGTCTGTTTCAAACGATGTTACCGTCACTGCCCACATACTTGCATGCATCCTTTATGTTTGCATGGATGTTAACCAATATATCCACCAGGAGGCAGCCCAGCGTCAAAAGTTTATGACAACAACAAACTCAAAAACAAACATGGCAACTGTGGAGGAGATATTGATAATGTACCTCTTGCATAAAAGACAAAAACAGAGGCAGCGTTGTAGGAGGCGGTGGTCGGTGAGGCCGTTAAATACATCGCGACTGGAGGACGGAGAATTCTTTTCTCTAGTACTGCCGATGAGAGAAACTGAATTGTTATTTCTTCTTTGTGTCTCACTAGAGCTACGTATCGGATGGTGACAGCAACACTGCCCCCACGGTTCCCGGTGTTACTGCTCCGTTTGGCCTGTATCCGTAAGCTTTATGGAAACGTGCAGAAATACGGACGAAATGAATGCGGAGCACGGACAGAAGGCTCCGTCTGTATCCGTATTTAACGTTGAGCATAAATAGACCTTTAGCCCTTGTCTTGGTGTCCCAATTCTCCGTCAGGTAAAGAGCTAACCTGATGAAGAATTGGGACACCACTTCCCCTCACGTGAACGCTCAAAACCAAGGGGAAGGGCCAAGACAAGGGCTAAGGGGAAGAAATGGAATTGGTCCTAAGTCTGTAAAGGCTTAAGGCTTGAGTCAACGAGTCTGTAAGGGATCCATTTGGGATTGAGGGAGGGTCTCAGTCAGCGCCATTTGGCAGGAAGTTCATCAAAACAAAGATGGAAGCGCCGGAGAAAGAAATCAGAAATGCGCCGTCGGCATTTAAATCAAACGTCTGGACTTACTTTAGGTTTTTGAACACACATCGTGAAGGACTTGGATATGACACGGGATTTACAGCAGTGTCATGTGAGAATAAAATACTTTGGGAATACTACGAACACGAGGGCTCACCTCACACTCCACCATCCAGGGATAGCGTTAGCAACTGACGGCCAAGCTAACGCTAAACCCGCTCTGCCGAAAAGTTAACCAACATTGGACACACTTAGCTCGACAAAACTACCATGAGAAAATGACACAGTCCATCACCTGCTTCCTGTGCAAAGATCTGCGTCCATACAGCGCTGTCGAAAACCAAGGCTTTTGTTACATTCTAAAAACACGTGAACCCAGGTATGTGACTCCGCCCCCACGTTTTTTTCACTGACACAATTGTAATATATCACACTATATTGTATCACAATACTCAGCATATCGCAATAATATCGTATCATAGGTCCTCTGGCGATTCCCACCCCTCGTATTTTCTATGGTCACGAAACAACGTATCAACAAAGACTGAACGGATAAAACAGGATCACAACGTGGATGATTTGTGAGAACGTCATGAGGTTTACCTCAGTCTGAAGATTTTGTGATTCATGTTCTGTCACCGTGACGTCAGAGGCTTTATACAGTTTGTTTTTTAATGACAGAGGCTGCAGTGTGTTGTAATTATTACGACATTAGAGTGTGATGTTTGATTCTGAAACAGCAGCAATAAAAGTGTCACCAGAACAGAGACCATAAACACACACCTACTAAATCTGTGTCTCCCAGTCCATTACACACACACACAAACACACACACACACACCGAGCCACTACATTCATCACTGCCAAGGTGTGTGTTTAGTAGCCATGTTGGCTGCGGAAAGTGCTCCATCAAATTGACTTTCCTGACATATGGTGTGGGTGTGTATCTGTGTGTTCATTTGCTGTGTGTTTATCCGTGTGTGTACGTGTGTGTGTGTGTGTGCGCGCAGAGGCAGAGTGATGATGCCGATCAGAGAGATGAATAAGACTGATGTTTGACTGATAAAGATATGCAGGGCGGCTCGTCTTCAGCCTGATCAGACAAACATGTTTTCCAGCCTGTGAAGAAAAAGGTCGAGGTTCAAAGGTCGAGGTTGACTTTATTATCTCGTCATAGAGACACTGTCAGAGCGTCCACACCGCCGGTTGGTGCTTGGAGTCCTGCTGCAGATTATTGTTCCTGTGCTGCTGTGAAACACAAAGAGATATATGAGTTACAGAGACTTTCATTATATTTCTGTTACATTAATTCGGAGCTGAAGTGTTTATTAATGACCCCCAGCTTTATCTGTGCTGCTGTTTGCATACCGCCGCCGTCTGCACGCCTGCGTGTTTCCTTTGTTTGCTCCTTGTTCTAACAGGTTGTAAATATCAGTTTACAGTTTTCATGAAAAAACAATGAGGCCGGCAGCAGCCATGAGCATAAACAAATCACACACACACACACACACACACACACACACAAATAAAACCAGCTGTTGCATTATTAATAGCGTGTGAGGGATGCGTGTGTGTGATTTAAGATTAAACTGAGGTTGTTAAACATGATGAAACTGTAACGTACAAACAGAACATGAGTCACATATCTGATCATTTGTACATTAAAGATGCAGTTTATGGATCCATACATCAGGTAATAAGCAGTGGTGGAGTGTAACTAAGTGTTTTTACCTAATTACTGTACAAATTCAAAGTACTTGTACTTTATTCGACCTCACTGCCTGAAAGAATGCTTGAATTTTACATTTCTGTGAACCAACGATTTGTTACATTTGCACGTTAATACGTACAGTGTTCAGCTTGTTACGAAAATAAATGTGTCATTTTGGGACAGTTGCTGAAACGACTGATTTCTCAGGAGGTGTCTTTAATAAACAGAGTGAAACATAACAATCACAGAAAGAGTCAGAGGCGACAGAAAGTTGGTTTCTTCAGATGCTTTTAGACAGCGAGCGTTCTATAGATTCACAGAGAACGCTCAGATCAATGAAAAGAAACGGTTTAAGAGCAACATCGTCAAAGTTTGAGATTCAAACGGCTCTGTTCAGCTTGATGATGACATTACAGTGGGTGGATAGCAGCAGCCAATGACGATGCAGTGTCCAGCCTGTTCTCAGACCCGGGTCATCAAATACAGATGCTTTGCGTGTGATACAGAAGCTAAAGGCACCCTTTACCGTCTTTATAAAATGCAGCGTGCTGAGGGCAGCTGATGTAGCATAAAGAGCAAGAAAGTGCAGGACGGGAGGGGAGGTAGACGGGTCAAACAGAACAGGACTTTGACCCAGGAGACCACAGTTTGTGTCCCGTGTGAAACCAAAAACCATTATCTTTAAACATGACGTTATGTAACTGACGTCAGTCTTGTTTTGTATTTATGTGACTGTATGTTTTTGTCTGTGACAAAAAGAGCATGTGAGCGGAGAGGACCGGGTGAAAATTTCCACTCCTCACTCGCAGACCTGTCACTTTGCGCTGCTCGTCCGCTCCGCTTGGTTCTGCACATTCTTCACTCCGCTCCACTCCATCATAAATTTTATCCCGCTCCACTAACTCACCACTCCGCTCAAAAAAACTGCGTCGTACTACCCTAACCTGTAATCTTCTATTCACAAATAAAACATGAGCTTGGTAGATTCGATTCCGTCTTTCCCCACGCTACGTAATTTCATTTCATTTAAAAAATACCACAACCCAACTCAACTAAGACATAAAGGTAATATTTCGTTTTTAAGCCGACAAAAACAGTGAGACCATAGGTTTTTAATTTAAAACGTTTTATTTTTATACCAAGAGAGACAAAACTGAGAAAACTGAGCAGAACTAGAGCTCCCAAAATTGTCATCAATCTTCTAAAAGACCTGAGCAGCCAGAGTCACAGTTTAATCCATAGTTTTGAAAGAAAATAGTGTGGGTGTGCGCAGGTGCAAAGATGCAGTCTGGGTGGGGCATGAGCGACCGGAGCGAAATTGGAGCGAGAGATAAGGCTCCGCTCCACCTTTTAAAAAACTATAGCCGCTCCTCGCTCAACACAAAATCCTTCCGCTCCCCGCTCAGCTCCGCGCCGCTCACATGCTCTGGCAACAAATGTACTAATTTCATCCCAAAATTTGACCTTTTCTCTAAACCTAACCATGTAGTTTATTCGCTTAAACCTAACTGCAATGTTTCACAACTTTAACCACGTGTTACAGCCCATTCTTTGTCAGAAGTTGTCAAATAAAGCCACTTTATCAGTGATTTGGCAGACACCTGACGCCAAAAGCCACCTTTCGTGGTGGTATGATTTGCGGCCGGACGGTGTCAATATGTAACGTGGCCGGACGTAACCTTTTGCAGTGTTATGATACACCGCCGGTCAGCCGGACAGCACGTGTCACAGCAGTATAATACGCTGCTGGATGGTGTCAAGTCAAAACGCTGCTGGTTGAATTGTACATTTCTGTGAACCAACAATTTGTTACATTTGCACGTTAATACGTACAGCGTTGGGCTCATTCCTTATCATTCCCTGCCAACATTAATTCATTTCACTACTTGTTATATTACTTTTGATTACAAATGTTGTCGTTTTTTACCGGGAGGTCCTCAGTTGGCTGTGCCCGGTATTTTCCCAAAAAGTTGCCCCAAAGACGGAGAGTTACTCATGGAGCAACATTTCATCCACCACATATCCATCCACAAGCTTCATCACTTCTCTGTGTCTGCAGCTGTCTGCGATTAAAATCCAGTTTTGGTTGTTTAGCCAGTGCAGAGCTGCAGCCGACCTCTGCGGCCAAAGAGGGCTCACCTTTGGTGGGGTGTATTTCCTGGAGCTTCACGCTGTTGTGTTGTCAGTCGTAGTAGCCGAGGTGTTTCAGATCGGAGGTTTGAGGACGTGTTTTCCACAGTGGAAAGAGTTTAAGTCCGACTACCTGCAGCAGCAGAGTTCTTGTCATCTTTCCTCCTGACAAAATCAAGTAACGGGAATATTTCCAGCTGCTAAGGTAGAAAGTGTTTCCATCTTCCAATCTAGCTCGCTGCTTTGTGTCGTGCCTGCGCAACAGCGATTACAAAAATGAGTCCACTGATGTGATGTTGTATTTCAAGTCAGTAGTGACGTAATTATTTATTAGTAATTAGTTACACTCCTCGTTGCTGCAAGGAAACACTGCACTGTGCCACTAAACACATCCAGGTCCGGTGCCAAACAAGAGTAGAAGTGCCGTGAAGTGTTGCCAGAAAACAGTCAGCGTTGTTGTTTGTTGGCCTCAAACCAGTCTGCAGCTTGGCAGCCTTCTCGTCTAGGTGTCACACCTTCACCATCCCTCCACCTCCTCTCATTTTACTCTCTGCAAGAAAGCAAATAAGTTCATGTCTTAAAACAGTGAAGTGTTCCTTTAAAAGCGGCCCAGCTGACAGATGAGTTCTCATGGTATATGTCATCATAAAGCTGCTGTATAGATCAGCCCAGTCAGAGCAGTGATGGCAGCAGCACAGAGTTGGTGCTTCTCCTTCAGCAGCAGCAGTGATGTGTTGTGTTCTTCCTCAGCACAGATATGAAGGTCTTCAGTATTCTGCAGCCGTCAGTTTGTCTTTGATGTTCATATCATCGCAGCAGGAGTCAGAGCTCTCTCCCTGAAGGCTTTCACCTCACACAAGAGACCAAAGTCTAACAAGTCTCTCACTCTGCAACATGTTGTTGACACAGTCACACTGCAGACTGAAGAAGGCTTTCTGCTCAAATCCGTGACAAAGTATTTCATTCAGTCGCACATTTAAACACCTACATACTTTGCAGGCTTTGTCCCATTATGTGTCCCATTGTGTGTGTGTGTGTGTGTCAGTTAGCTGCATGTTGTACGTGTGTGTGTGTTTATTTCTTTTTGGAGTCTGCAGTGATGGAAGACGTACTCAAATCTTGTACCTGAGTAAAACTAGTAAAACCACAGTGTAGAAAGACTCAAGTAAAAGTCCTGCATTCAGATTTTTAGGACGTAAAAGTACAAAGTATATACTTAAAGGTCATATGTATAGCTGTTTCATCAAAACAAATATTTTTTTAAAAAGAATACATCCATACAACGTCTAGAAAGGTGAAGAATTAAAGTCTATATTTTTCTGAAAAAAATAACTACAGTAGAGAAATAATTGTTTTAGAAATTTTGATGGGTCTGAAACATGTCAATATTTTGATTTGGTTACCTTGGTTACGGGACGAGGGGGGTCAGGGTTGCCAGATTGTGATAGCTGCAGAGGTATGGCGTCGTCCCAGCGCTATTGGTCGCAAATTCTAGCCGACCAACAGAGAAGCAAAACCAGAATCAACATTGGTTCAGCTTTTGATCGTCGGTGTCAGCTGAAGGCAGAAAAAGGGCTAAAAAGCCACGCAGACGTTGCCGCTTTCCTTCTGGACAGGTAAGCTAATGTTTGCTAATGCAGCAGGGTTGTAAAAAGATATTTATCTGCTGAATATATCTAATATCTAGTAAAGCAGAACTAGTAATGACACTGCACCTAGATGAAGCATGTTAAGAAAAAGTAAGGATGATGGTTAATTTCAGATATTTAACCTAATACTCTAGAAACGGCGTTTTTGGGATGATAACGTTACTTTTTTGCGGCTTGTTGTAAAATAGGGTCGTAAAAAGATAGATCTCCTGAATATATCAAATATCTAGTACAGCCAAACTATTGTGTTATTATTATTATTATTATTATTATTATTATTGGTGGGAAATTATAACAGAGGAATATATTTGTCGTTTTAATATCAAGAACACTTTTGTGTTTTTGTGTGTGTACAGGACGTTGTCGTATCAGGGAATCCGTGTGTCCACCACGACAAAGGATCCTAATTGACTAATTACATTAGCATTAGTGACAAGTAGAGCTAAAAATGATTTACGGAGATTGTTACAGTGTGTTACAGGGCGCACAGGAGAGGATTCATGATTTATTATTATTATTTTTAATTACTATATCACAAAAGACTCTTCACTTGACATCGTTGTCTCCAGTGTCTGTCGTTTACGAACCTGGCAACCTGTAGAATTGAAGAGTGGAGCGAGAGCGGGCGAGTGTGAGTCGACTTCGTCCTTTTTGCCGGCGGGAAAAGTTCAGCTTCACCTCCTTCAGCCATGTTAGCAGTTTTTGACAAGTACTGACTGACTGAGGCTGCTTTGTCAGTGATTTCGGGGTCAGACGCCTGACGCCAAAAGCTAGTATACTGTGTGGCCTGGTGGCATCAGTATGTAATATGGCTGGACGTAACTTTTTGCGGTGTTATGTCGTGCTGCCGGTTGACCACCTGTTGCAGCGGTATGATATGGGGACAGGCGGCGTCAGTTAATAATGCGGTTGGACAGCACCTGTTGCAGTGATATGATACGCAGCTGGACTGTGTCAGTTTGAAATGCTGTCGGTAATTATGCATCACAAGGAGCTGGAGAGTCCCTACAGGGTGAGCAGGATGAGCAGGAGGGATGGTGGATGGGTCCAACAAACCTGGACTTTCACCCGGGGGCTTAGTGTCCACTACCTGTATGAATGTTTAGCCAAAGTATAATGTTTTCCAAACCTGCTTTTGTGCTTTTGTTGCAGAAGGGAATAAACATAAATATGAGGTGTTTGCTGACATTGTGAGTTTATATTGAAAAAGACTGCATGCATCTAACGAGCACATGTCCTGTGAAAGCAGGAGTGTATGTGTGAAAGACATAATGCATTTAAGAAGCGTAAATTGACATGCATTTGTTTTAATTTTAAAAAGTTAGTGTGCGGGCTGCCTTAAAAGTTACGGCTGACTGAATTCTAGAAAGAAGTTCAGGTAATTTCAAAACTACTCAATGTGTCAGTGTGTGAAATACTGAAGTAAAAGTACCTCCAAACTGAACTTTACAGACTCTGAGGCTGCAGACGACAGTCAGTCACGTTGTGTGAAGGACAGAGGATGAAGGTATGTAATGAAATAAAATGTGTGCATGCAGAAAACTGTCACACCTCGTATCAGTCTCTGGATCTCAGGGTTTCAGTTAATATCATATTTTCTCTCACCTGCAGAATCCGTCTGTGTGAACGTACAAAGAGTTTCCTCACTGAGTCTTCTAAGTTTTTTACTGCAGGTTTATTTGAGACCTTGTTTCCAGCTCCCTCTGGGTAGCTACATTAGTGTGAAGTCAGAGGTTTATTTAAAGAACTCTAATGGCTTATTATGCTACCATATCACAGTTAATGTGATGCCTCAGTGTTTATTTGAACTCATCGCTAACAGAAGCAGGTGTAGTTATTTGTTGAGAATATAAATTCACTCTCCTCTTCACTCTGACGAGAAGTTTCTGGGCAGTAAGAAGCTTTGATAAGCCGTCAGGAGAGCGACAGTGGAGGGTGGGCAGCTTGTCATCTGCTACCTCGTCCTCACTCCTTCCTCCTGATTCTCGGTCACACCTGACTGCTTACACCCACGTTACATCACCACCGCCCGCCTTGATCTTCTTTTGTGTTCCTCATACACACAGAGACATGATGCAGCTGCTGTCTCATTATTTGGAACACAATTAAGAGTTTATCCCCTGATCAATGAGAGGAAGTATGGTGATCTTCAAAGAGTAACGGTGCTGGTGGTGTTCTTACTGGTCAGAAAGTTTTCCAACAACTGATGATAGCTGTCATGCTGTAACACGTGTTGGAGGGTTGTGTCATTTTAACTCCCAAAAACAGAAGAGCAAAAGAGTTTGGAATATATTAAACAGTTTGTTTACCTGCTCTAAATTAAGCTGCAAATGTTAGCATGGCGGGCTAATTAACAACATCTCTCTATTTATGCTCTCAACAAATAACTAATGTGAGCCAACTAGGATTTGTCCCCAGGTTCATTGTAAACTCTGACTTATCCATGTGACTGTTAAGAAGCAGAAACATAACTTGTTTCTTCATGTGCACCATGTTAGTCTGGAGGTTTAAACTGGTGTCCTCTCACAGAGTTGGTGATTCAAACTAAACTTTCATCTGAGTTCAGACTGTTTACTTACAGCACAGCTACACTCACAGATAACTGAGCCTCCTACCTGCCTGTCAAACACCATCAACCCACAAACCTTCTCCAGTCCGGACTGAGTGGAGTCCTGCGGGGTGAAGCTGTGAAGGCTGTGAGCAGAGCTAGCTGCTAACTGCAACTAACAAACCCAATAAATCCATTCAGCAGCTCCACCATCCACAGTCAGACACACACGGCTGATTATTTACTGCTGAGTTACAGCTCACAACTCGCACCAACCCAAACATCCTGGTGCAGACTATTTACTGGAGTTTACCAGCCTGTTGCTCATCAGGCATCTGAAGATCATTACAAGCACGGCTGTTCTGCTTTTATTGTCCGATAGTCGACCACTAACATTTTCATCACGTCTCATCTCGTCAACAAAAATGAAACATAGATTTGTCTTAGTTTTTATCATCAAGATCTATTTTTAGCTCGTCATTGTCTCGTTTTTGTCATGAAAAAAGGGTCATTGACGAAAAAAATTTCAGCAGTTTTCGTCAACGAAATCAACATTGTTCAGTCCCCATATTTAGATGCAGAGTGAGCGTTCCTTGCTCCTAAAATAAGCTTTGAACCGACCATCGTCCAGGTGAAGCTCCTGGACCAGCAGGTGGCACTCTCCTTGGTTTCTCCTCTTTCTGAGGGTCTCATGTACCCACACAGATCTCTGTTTCCTTGTGTCCAGTCCCCAAGTACCATCCCCCAGACTGTAATCTACAGACCAGTATATCTGCTTCACAGCAAAATAGCGGTTAAGCCAAGGACAGGTTTTCCAGTGGTTGCCTAGCCGCAATTTAAAAAAGAAAGACGCAGCAAGCTGCAAAAAGCGTTCTGTCCGATCAGGGTCTAAACCTATCACCACGGGGAAGCTCTCTTTGTTCTGCAGTATACTGGAGTTGTTGTGTCTGTGGTGGCTTTCCTGTGCTGGTGCACAAGAAGTGATGCATTTTACGTCAACCAGTCAGAGCTCAAGGGGGCAGGAAGAGGGGAACCATAGCATTGGAGTAGCAGCCAGGAGTACGGCAGAAAATACTAAGATGCATCCAGGAAAAGTTTTTTGAGTGGATGCTCCAGATAAGAAAAGAAACTCTACATTTATAAGAAGTATTAAAGTAAAAAAAAAAAAAAAAAAAAGACTTGACGAGAGCGCTGCTGGGAGCAGGGAGATTTGGCGAGCCTGCAGACATACGTCATGAGCATGCGTCAACCGTGTTTGTGTAATTACTCTCACTGCCTGAAGGGGGAGACAAAAGTTGAGCACTGCAGCTTTAAAGGATCTACAGACTGACAGACAGCAGGGTGTCATCTGGCCTCACTGAAGACGTTCATATTTACACACCATGTGTTTTAATTGCACTGAGACACTGAACTGCAGCAGCAGCTGATGGCAGCCGAGATGCTCGCTGTGATCGAGTGTTATCACTCAGCTGATGACCAAATTAAAGCCACGGCGAGGCTCCACGCAGAGCTCCAAGACGTAATTCTCCTCTAAAACTAATTCGCTCTCGGTCGTTTATTTCTGGAGATGAGGTTGTTCTTTAAATGACTGACAGTCACACATGAGCTGACACCTCAGACTGTGTGTGAGTGTGTGTGTTCCTATTATTGGAAATGGGGTTAGTGATCTTCATCCTTCACTACAATTTACCCTCACTGTCACTGTGTGAGGTTCATTTCTGTTATCGATTGGAGGAGCCCGTTACGATCACACACAAACAACAGACTCACCAGCCGTTCACTTTAACCCTGTAATGACATGCGAGCCTTTGAATGTGACCTTTTAACAGCCCTGTGGGGGTTCATCCAAACACTAATGATGATGAAGACGTGATGAAGGTACGAGAAAATCAGCTCTTTTGTTCACAAGTATAATTCTGTATTTTGAAAAATATGTTTACAGAGTTAGAAGAGAAGACTGCTCTCATGTCTTTGTGGTGAATTTGCAGCTACATTTAGTTAGCTTAGCATAAAGACTGCGAACAGCTAGCCTGGCTCTGTTTGCTTGAGATTGTGGTCCATATTGACATGATGACATCACACGGTTGCTGCAGATTTGTCAGCTGCACATCCATGATGAGAAAACCCGTGTGAATTGTAGCCTCAGTTTCCTGTTGTTAGCTGACAGGAGTGGCACCTGGTGTGGTCTTCTGCTGCTGTAGCCCATCTGCTTCAAGGTTGGACAAGGTGTTGTTGCTTCAGAGATGCTCTTCTGCACACCTTGGTTGGAACCAGTGCTTATTTGACTTCCTGTTGCCTTTCTATCATCTTGAACCAGTCTGGCCATTCTCCTCTGACCTCTGGCATCAACAAGGCATTTTGGCTCACTGGATATTTGCTCTTTTTGGGACCATCCTCTGTAAACCCTAGAGATGGTTGTGCTGAAAATCCCAGTAAATACTCAGACCAGCCCGTCTGGCACCAACAACCATGCCACGTTCAAAGTCACTTCAATCACCTTTCTTCATCATTCTGATGCTCCGTTTGAACTTCAGCAGCTCGTCTTCACCATGTCTACATGACTAAATGTTAATGAGCTGCTGCCACGTGATTGGCTGATTAGTTATTTACGTAACAGGTGCACAGTCTCAGTGCAGAGATGCTCAGTGTGAGTCAGGTGATGATGGCTCATTAGTTATCAAGCGCTCTCACTGCATATACATCCTATAGGTGCTTATTACTGACACATATAGATGTATATGTGCAGTCTAATTCACTGTAACAGCTAATTTCAGTGCTTCAGTTCAAAATGATGTGTCTCAGCACCTGAGAAGCCTTAAAGACAAACCACCAATCATGTGACACCTGTTTCATCCTCTATTGATTTCTCTCCACAGACACCAACATCATGATACTCTCTGCTGTGCTCTGCTCTGCTCTGCTCTCGTCGGCTGTTAGAACCGTCCTCTCTATTTGTTTATGGAGGGTAAAGGATCCTCTCTGGGACCCAGTGTGTGTCCCTGCCCTCTAAACTCCCCTGATCCCCAATAATACGACCCGCAGCTCCGGTTTCACTCCTCCCTCCCTGCCACCCTCAGTGAGGAGGTGTTGGGTTCTTCCTGTCTGCAAACACTGTTTACTCTCAGCTCTTTCTGCTGTCGTGTGTGTAGCAGGTGTATCTGTGTACGTCTGTGATGTGACGTCAGATTTCTGTGATTAAAGTGTGAAAAGAAAACATCACGATAAGACTGTTTGAAGTTGCTTGAAAGGACCAAGATGCTGACGTACAGCTCCATGTGCATCACCACAACGTGCATGTGCAATTAATTTGAAAATAAGGTTTTCATTTTGAAGGTCGGTGAAAATGTTGGTTCTTTTTAAGTGCTGCCATTTGTTTGATCTCACTTTAATCACCTTTACTGGTTTCTCTGTGGTCGATGGTGTCATGATAACAGCTGTCGCTCAGTGTTAATAGTTTTTGTAACACCTTCTGAAACAACAATATAATAATATTAATCATTTTTATTGGAGCACAAGCAGGAGAACAAACGGTTGACGTTCATACTTACATAATCTGTGGGGTTCAACTCGGCTGTTTTTGCTTCGACTTCTTTTTTTTCTTCAGAAATGTTTTTGCAAATTCCCGTGAGTCGGTGCATCGTAGACACATGAAATGATCACCAACAGTAGGAGGTTGTGTGCAAATGCTGCTCAGGAAATATTACGCCAATAGGCCAGATGGGGGCGCTATAATCAGGCCCAAAAATTAAGTTTTTGAAAGGTCATGCCCCTCTCACTTTAAGTCCGATTGACTTGAAATAGGTCAAGTGCAGCTCAGCGTTCTCCATGAAAA
This sequence comes from Epinephelus lanceolatus, assembly GCF_041903045.1. Taxonomy (NCBI): domain Eukaryota; kingdom Metazoa; phylum Chordata; class Actinopteri; order Perciformes; family Serranidae; genus Epinephelus; species Epinephelus lanceolatus. The sequence continues at coordinate 38,788,725 of NC_135752.1, forward strand.
ACTCACAACCCAGTGATAAAATTCTTCACCATTTTGAATTTTATGAAAAACACATTTATTTTACATTTTGGGGTCTTGTTCACGAGTGTGAGATGGATCGGCAGTTTGGTGCAGCTTCTACAGTGATGTGGGAGCTGCCCTCGACCGTTGTGGTGAAGAGGGAGCTGAGCCGGAAGGCGAAGCTTTCGATTTACTGCTCTATGGTCATGAGCTCTGGGTAGTGACCAAAAGAATGAGATCACAGATACAAGCGGACAAAATGAGTTTCCTCTGTAGGGTGTCTGGGCTCAGCCTTAGAGATAGGGGGAGGAGTCAGACATCTGGAGGGAGCTCGGAGTAGAGCCGCTGCTCCTTCATGTTGAGGTGGTTCAACATCTGATCAGGATCCTCCTGGGCGCCTCCTGTTAGAGGTGTTCTGGGCACGTCCCACTGGTAGGAGGCCCCGGGGCAGACCCAGAACACACTGGAGGGATTATATATCTCAGAAACTGCAAATGAAAATGACATAAATGTTTACCAAAAGTAATTAACATAATTAGTAACAAGAAAAAAGATTCAATGTCAAATAAAAAGAAAAGAAACAACAGTGAAATAAGAATAAGAATCGTTATATATTGTGACAAACCTGCACATTAAGTGAGAGAAATTGACAAATATAAGATATGTGTACATATACAAATACATATCTTGTATTTTATTAGTTTCTGTCAATGTGTTTTTTGTCTGGTAGGTCAGTCAGAGAGCCTCGGATGCATTTCTGGACTGCCTGTGGACTTTAACACTGAGCTGGACAGTCGGTTTTTTTTACCTGTAAGTGACTCTTTGCCCCGTCCTTGAAAGCACCTGATTTTTTTTTTTTTTTACAACAAACTACACAGAGCCTTAACCCAGTGCAACACTTCCTATTTTTCCTCATTGATAAGATCTTGCTTGCTGGTCTTAAACAGTGATCTGCAGGTTGGACGCCATCTCACCAAGATGGCACCCTCCACCTCCTGATGACAGAGTCAACTCATACCCGCCTCCTCATGTGGACATCTCATTTTGGGTTTACTGGACCTTATACTTCATTCTACTTAAAGGGAAATTTTGGTTTATTTCAACCTGTCTCCTATCGTCCTAAATTTGTTTCAAGTGACTAGTGACATAAAAATAATAGTTAGCATGTTAGCCGTTAGCCTAGATACAGCCGGGGCGCATAGTAGCATCAGACCTGTTAAAACGTAAGTGAATGGGCAACCTTCAAGTGCAAAGTTAGTCCACTAAACAAGCTTTGTTTCCACAAAGACCGCCTCATATCGTTAGGATAAATGTCAGAGAACATATAGAAAACAACATGTAAATGTGTTGTCTTACCTTACCGGTGTGCTGCCATGTTTGTTTACCATTTAGCTCTGATTTCCAAAGCGCGGCCGAAATATATCTGGCGAGCTCTAGATAAAGCCCAGCTGGATACTACTCCAGGTGGAGGTGTCTCGTCCTCGGAGCTACGCAGCCTTGCAGCAGCCATTCCTCCTCTCTCGTCCTCTACCTGTTGCGCCTCTCTCTCTCTCTCCTCCTCCGTTCTTCAATTTCACGAAGCTCTTCGTCAGTGTATTCTGGCTCAAATAAATAAGGGCGGCCATCAAACTCTGCAAAATCAAATTCCTCCTCCACAAAGTTGAAGTCTGGCAAAAAGTCAGCCATTATTCTATAAATCTTTCATAAAATAAATGAATGAACTTTTCAGGCTACTGTCCGGTTCTGCCTTCCAGCTGTTGCTGCTTGTTCTCGCGAGATTTTGGCCGCGCTTTGGAAAGCAGAGCTAGATGGTAAACAAACATGGCAGCACACCGGTAAGGTAAGACAACACGTTTACATGTCATTTTCTATATGTTCTCTGACATTTATCCTAACGATATGAGGCGGTCTTTGTGGAGAAAAAGCTTGTTTAGTGGACTAACTTTGCACTTGAAGGTTGCCCGTTCACTTACGTTTTAACAGGTCTGACGCTACTATGCGCCCCGGCTGTATCTAGGCTAACGGCTAACATGCTAACTATTATTTTTATGTCACTAGTCACTTGAAACAAATTTAGGACGATAGGAGACAGGTTGAAATAAACCGAAATTTCCCTTTAACTCAGACCTGTTGTCCTCATGCGTGGACACTTCTTGTGCCATCTAGTGGTAGTAAGAGCACAATACACTAATCCGTATAAAAACAAGATGGCAGCCATCTCTGTCAAGTCAGTCTGCAGCCGATCCCGACACAACGGTGGATAAGGTCCAAAACCTGATCACGTTATGGTTGAAACCTGTTTATTCATGATCAGTAATGTTTGTAGTTTGATATGGCAACACATTTGACCAATTTTAGCAACAGTAACAAGCGAAGACACTGTTAATTAGGAAGTACACGTTTGAGGATGTTGGGACTTTATTATCGTTGACAATATTTAGGGTTTTGTTTTTATACCGACCAGGTGCTACTGATCCCAAATAGGTAGCAGAAATGAAAAATGCATACCAAACAAAAGTTCGGGAGGATAAACTCTTCACAAACATTAATATAATATGTATGAAATGTGCAAATGTAAAGTAGTAGTGGTGTGCGAGCATTTTCCTCTGGTGACTGAGATGTTTCCTGATCTCAAGACAAGTTGACTTTTTAGAGTTGCATGGTTCTGTGGTTTTGGATTAATATTAAAGCAGCAGTAATAATAATAGGGAACATTTTACTGCACAGTGAGTATAATTTTCATACTTTATTCTGCTGATTGTGAGTGCAGGACTTTAAGTTGCAGTGGAGTATTTTCACAGTGTCAGTATTTTAAGTGATCAGCCTCATGCAGGAGTCCACGGGTTAACTAATTGTAAAGGGGAGAGGGAGACACAGAGGGAGGAGGTGTGTTACAGAGAGGCAGTATCAGTGTAGGGTTTCAGCTCTGTGAGTCCTCAGAGCCGCTGAAGCAGCCGGAGCACACGGATGATGCTCTGCACAAACCGGACGGCACAGTGTGCTCGCTGTTACCGCAGACGGGGCTTCCAGTGCCTTTACACCGGGATTATAACTCAGTGAGTAACTAACTCCTGCACCGGGCGCGTCTTCTCTCCGCTCCCTCCGACCACGCTGCGCTCCCGGCGGCTGTGAGATGCGTCTGCCGCCGCGCGCACATCGCTCCACACTGCTGCTGTGACACTTTGATGCTGCACAAATCTGCTGCACAAATATGATGAAATGGCAGCCCCGGAAGAAGGTGAGTGAGCCGGGGGCGACTTTGCTCCAAAGTTGTGTCGGAATGTGTCGTGAATGTCTGGCTGGGACCAACAGGGCTGTTTAAACACTCTCACAGTCACGGACACTTTATTAAGGATAATCCGTTAATAGCCCGCGTTTCAGAAAGACACTGCAGCTACATGTCTGTGTGGGATTATCACAGGATTATACAGCAGATGAAAAATTCCATAAAGCTGCACAAAGTCGTTTTAAGCTGCGCTATTCACCACCTGGAACACTGTAAGCCCACTGGACTTATAGTAGAGAGAATTAAACGTGACAGAAAGTGAGATGCATTTAAGATACTGAGGAGTGGCTGTAAGTCAGGAAAGAGTCGCTTCTTCATTTTGTCCATGAGACATAAAATACATGTCTGTCAGTTCTGTGACTGTGCACATGCTGTGTACATCCATGTTTAACACTGAGAAGGCAGTTCAAAACCACTGATCAGTGCCTCATTGATTACAGCTTCTGCTCTAAGTTGAATGTATTTGGACTTTGTTTAATATATTTTCTGTCATGTTTTACACTAAAGAAAGGGATGCATGATATTGATTTTTTGCCAAAATCGAATATGCTGATACATCCTCCTGAAACCCAAACTTTTGATTGGTATGCATTTTCTCCGAGCTATTTGGGATCAGCAGGAGCCAAGAAGTGTAAAAATCTAATAGGGCTGCCACGATTAGTCGACTAATCGATGACTAATCGACTATTAAAATAATCGGTGACTATTTTAGGAGTCGACTAATCGGTTTGAGTCATTTTTCATAGAAAAGTACTATAAAAGTACCCCAACATACTCTTACTGCAGCTTCTTATGTTCAGATATTGGCAGCTTTACACACTCTCCCGTGACAGTGAACTAAAACCCTTTGGCGTGAGTACGAAACAAGACATTAGATGACATCATTTTGGGGTTTGGGAGAGACAGACCGACATTTTTCAACATTTTAACACATTTTTTGGTAAAATGATTAGTCGACTAATCGAAGAAATAATCGACAGATTAGTCGCCAATGAAAATAATCGTTAGTTGCAGCTCTAAAATCTATTATTACGATTATGAAGTCCCAATGTCCTCGAACTAGATGATAATATCCTCCTGAGACCCTGTGTCTTCATGAGGACGTCACATTTTGGGTTTACTGCACCTTATACTTCATTCTGCTTAACTTAGACCTGTTGTCCTCGTTCATGGACACTTTTTGTGCCATCTCATGGTAGAAATCTACAATCATTACTCATCACAAATAAACAGGTTTCAACCATAACGTGATTGGGTTTTGCCCACTTTTGTGTCAGGATCAGCTGCAGACTGACATGGCACAGATGGCAGCCATCTTGTTTTTACAAAGCTTTGTCTACAACTGTTGAATGGATTGGCATTAAATTTTGTGCTGGCATTCATGTTCCCTGGAGGACGAATCCTACTGATTTCTTTGTGTTTCTTCACCACCAGCTAGTCAAACACTTTTTACTTGTCCTCTGAGACGTTCCTACATCTGTACAAGATAGATTGCCACGACATTTTGTACTGACATTCATGGTCCCCAGAGGATAAATCTTTGTTCTACACTGAAACAACTTTATGGATCTCTTGGCTTTTCATCTGGCACCACGAGCTGGTCAAACTGTTTTCACTCATCCCGTGAAACATCCCTACATCTACTGTACAAGATGTATTGACATAACACTTTGTTCAGATGGTCATGTTACCCAGAAGTTGAATCCCACTGACTTTCGTGATTCTCTTACTTTTCCTTTTGCTCCCCTGGGAGGTTAAGTTCAGACTTGAGTAGAGGTGTTTTAGAGTGAATTTTGTCTGCAGTTATTGAATGGATTGGCTTTAAATTTTGAACATTCGTGGTCCCCAGAGGATAAATCTTTTTGTTCTACACTGAAACAACATTATTCATCTCCTGACTTTTCATCTAGCACCATCAGCTGGTCAGACGTGTTTTACTTAACCAGTGAAACATCTCTACATAACGATGGATTTGCATAACATTTTGTTCAAAAGTTACGCTCCCCAGAGGATGAATCCTTCTGAATTTGGTGATCTCCGTACTTTTCCTCTTGCTGCACTATATGGTTGAGTTCAGAGTTGAATAGAGGTCTTTCAGAATGAAATTTGTCTGCAACTAATAAATGGATTGCCATGAAATTTCATACTGACATTCATGCTCCCCAGAGGATACATCTTTGTTCTACACTGGAACAACTTTATTGATCTCCTGACTTTTCATCTAGCACTACATTTGTTCTGACAATTACAAGTATTATTCTAAAGGTCCAGTTGCAGGAATTAGAGTGATATATTGTCAGAAATGGAATATAATATTCATATTTGTGGTTGGTTGCAATCTGCAATCTCACCACTAGATGGCACTAAATCTTACACTGAACCTTTAATGTGATTTATACAGTTTAACCTTTTTGTACTTTTATATTCAGGTCTGTTTTTATCGTAAAGCACTTTGTAACTGTGTTTTAAGAAGTGCTATATAAATAAAGTTTGTTATTATCATTACCTTAGTGTAAACCACCGCTGGTTAGCTTGTTGACTTTAGCATTTAGCTCAAAGTGCAGTCGTTTCGGGTCACAGAGCTGCGAGTGTAACTTTAGACTCTCCGTCTTGTTTCTGTGTGACGGAGGAGTAACCCCTCTCACTGTGTAGGAAAATATGTTTGATATTTTAAAACCTCCTCCATCTATTGAGTGGGTAGTGTGAACTGGCATGGGATTTCATGCCTAACCACATTTGTCTCTGGCTCAAAGATCACAGGGAGCAGCAACAGTTCCTCTGGAAAGAGTGTGAGCCCTGATGCTCAAACGGTGGATCCAGCTGTAATAACTGGGAGAGCTCCCAGTGGGGAAATGTTCCCCTCTCATCCAGTGGGAGTGTGTTAACTGATAGGGCCAGACAGTCAGCTGTTAGAGTGCTAATGGCTTTGATGAGAGGAGGAGAGGAACCATAGATTCATCCTGTAGAAAAAAACACCAGTTGTTAGATGTTTGGGTCGTGTACAGTATGTTTGGCTTTTTCTTGCAAGATCTGTGCCAGTGAGGTGGAGAAAACACTCCTGGCAGGGCAACAGCTACTTTGCACAGATGCAGAACCAGAAAATAACAGTTGATATTTGACGTAATATACTGTTTTACATTTCCCACACAGTTTAATACAGGTGATAATCTGACTGAGCACAAACCTGATGTCCTGCTCAATGCCCTGTTTGGCTGCTCTGATAGTTTTGGTAGTTTGCTCAAATTCACTGTGTTGTCGCTGGTGACGCTGTGGGCTAATGGGCATGTAGCTACTTCCATGTTTCAGATGATACGTCATGTTTGTAGTCGACCAATGAAGATGAGTTTACATATCACCTTGGCTTCGTCCTTCACCTTCTCAAAATGATCCCACACTTTGGATTTCCTGCCCGACATGTTATTAACTAGCCTGTGGAATAACCGCAGGTACCAGCCCTGGAGATTAACCTGATGAGGACACTTCCTGTGTCTGTCCTTTCAAAGTAAAGTCACACATGGTCCAGTCATATAGGTTTGGACTTATTTTGACAAGATAGTTTCATGTTTTGTTCTTTTTCTGCGACAAAGCGACCAATGTAATCTTGCCGACTAATGACCTTTCTGGTCGACTTACATTTGGTCGACTGTTAGTCGATCAGCACTAATGACAGCAGTAGTTTGCAAATACCCAACTGTCATGTAATGCACACCTGGATGACAGGTGAATAGGAAAATGAAATCAGTAAAGAAAATGTTTCCACACACGTTCCTCAGGCATCAATATATGAAACTGAATCTTAGGCTGCTTTCAGACCTGGAGTTGCACAATTGCCTAGAGTTGGTTCATGTTCTCACCAGACCACCTCGTCAAGAAGGTCTCAGTCCGGTTGTTTTGGTGCACACCTGAGTGTGATTGCTGTGTTCACACCTGCCCAAACCAACCACACTGAGGGGGCAAATGGACTTGAGTTCAACTGAACCGAACTAAACAGGGCAGGTGTGAAAGCAGCCTTCAAGACCTGGTGGTATATTGCTGCACAGTCGTAGACTTTGCACGTCAACATATGACGTGCAAGGTAGCCTCAGTTCCTCTATTGTTGATGTTCTTGGACGTGTCAACCTCTGACATCTAATCAAAAACTACTGACTTCAATACAAGGGGACTAGGAGCGCTAAAATGCTAACTCATTTCCAGGTTTTAGGACTCATACCTGCTCCACTCTATGATAGCTTCCTCCATTTTAAATTCTCTGACTCGGTTCTCCCCTCACAGTGTGAATTTGCCGGTCAAAGTTCACCAAAGTTGAACTCAGTGCAAAATAGTCGTGTGGATTTATTTAACCCCCGTGATTGATTCCACTATTCACATTAGATTCATTGAAATTATTTGATTTTTCTGTGAAATTTCACGGTGTTAAATGCTGGTGTGACCTTGTCTTCAAACTGAAATCACAGGCTGCAACAACTCATTTAAAGGAGAGACAAACAGAGACAATGTGCGACAACATCAGCTGAGAAAAACTGTTGAAACTTTCTGAAACAGAGCATGAAGGCTTGTCAGATTTGGACGTTGTTGTTGTGAAGTTGTTGCCAGGTTTGTGACCCGAATGTTGTATCTCTAATAAACTCACATTGTGCGGGAACATTTCTTACAAAGATTTAATCACATTTGAGAATCGTGCATTGACTTTTAAGAAAAGATGCTTTGTTTCTCTGCGTAGACTTCCACACTGACCCGACACCTCGCTCTGGTTTACGTGTAGATCTGCCTCAGGATCCTCACAGGGTGACGAAAGCCTCTGAAAGAGTCTCCGTGGACCACTTGTCGTGAGTGTTTGTGTGGCTGCAGATCTACTATACAGCAGTCCTCGGCCTCCCAGGGGCTTTGAAGAGCCGCTGAATACTTCCTTTAAACACTTGTTGCAACGCTGAGTGTTTATAAAAGCTCATAAAGCAGAGCGTTTTATTTTGAAGACACAAACAGTTATGTCTTCACGCTCTTCTTTCCCAGCAGAAAGTGGAGTGAATGAGGGCAGTCGCTGCAGCGTATTACTTTGAATCAGGCTGTTATTTAATGATGTAAGATGCCATAAAATCAATATTCCCTTTCTGCTCAGCACCATGTACCACAAATGAGAGGCGGTGCCTGCGCACAAACACATGTACGCATGAAGTACACACTTGTGCAGACACGTCGCAGTTTGCTTGTGCGAGCTTTTTTGCTTCTGGGTCATCTTATCTGAAGAGTGAAATGAAATGAAAATCAGGGCAGACGGAGGGAAAGAAAGAAAGAAAGAAAGAAGGACTGAGAGAAAGTGTGTGATGTGAAAGAGTCTGGAGTCAGAGAAATAAAATGTGAGGATGTCATCGATGCTCTGTGATCACTCAGGGGACCAATCTGAGCCTGGACTAAGATCTATCTGCTTACGGGGGCCTATTAGGCTCATTTTCATGTTCATGTATTTTGTATTTTGTGTTTCTGCTGGAACATGTTTCCCTGCATTAATGTTCAAAAACACTATTTTCCTCAGACTGTGCTGGAACGCCTGTGTTCACCTTCTGTCTGAGATGCTTTGTTTTAACGCCTGTCTCTTTAAGACCTCCAAAAAAATCCCAGTCTGCTCTGATTGATCAGCGTTTACTTGGCTTTCATATTTTGGTGTATCTGCACCATTGTTGCAGCCGGGGAATGACCTTAACAGAGGATAGCGGCCCTTTCTCCTTTTAAAATCATCAGTAAAAGCTTCTATATTCTAAGGAATATGATCCGAAGTCGGGGAGAAATTACATCACGTTCTCAAGTACCCTCCTGCAACTGTTTTGGACGTTCACAGATACTGTGTCAATTTTCACTTGTTACATGCATTCTGTCTTTTCAAAATACACTTCTCTTTTCACAAGAAATGTACAGTTTACATACAGTTTTTCAAACTAAAAGCACTACGTCAGTACAACAACGTGAACTGACAATTTTTGTCCTGCAACAACAAACACGCAAGGTTACGTTTAGTAAAATATAACAGGGTTTGGCTTTATATTCATACGAGATGCAAACACCGGCCTCCTGCTCGCCCTTTAAGGACTTTGTCATATTACATTATTTGCTGGTATTGTTACCAACAGCTGCAGCAAAGGGTTTCCTTCTGCATCTGTGTCTGACACCAACGTCCACTGACAAAGCGGCGGTATCTGACGACTTTGGTTGTCACCCGCTGCCTCTAAAACTGATCCGCCCAGTGTGTATCATAGCGCTGCAAAAGGTGCCACTCTGCATCTGCCTCTGACACGAGTTTTTTTTTTTTTTATTTGACGAGTTCAGAGTAAGACTGGGCTGGAAATTTACAACACCAGCAACCAAGACATTAGCATGAAGCTACATGTAGCAGTGTACTTGCAGCCGGGGGGGAATACATATGGAGAACATGAAGGTACGTCACGTTGTGTGGGATGTGGGCGCCATCTTTGAGATACACGCTCTGTTATCTCTTTTTCAGAGGTATATGCACTCAGTCCAAGAACAGGATAGTTTGCAGTGTCCGAGAAATGTACAGTGTGCATACAGTCTCTGAAAAGTAAGCGCGCTACGTCGGTGCAACACCACAAATTTTTTAATTCACTGCCCAAGCGCCAGTATTCCACGACTTCAGAATGAGTTCAGGTTGCAGTAAAAGCTTCTAAACACAACCGGGCACGTTCCAGCAGGGATATGATCCGAAGTCGGGGGAGAAATTTACAACATTGGTAATGTTTTCCTGACGTTAGCACGTAGCTACATGTAGCAGTGTACGTAATGTAAAGACTTACAGTGGCGTGCTTGGAGCAGATGATCATATAAAGAAATCCGTCATTCGCTGATGACAGTCTGAAGCCTAATTTTACATATGTTGAACTTATTATTTGAAACTTTGGCCACCTTTGGTATGAACATCCAACATTGTAACATCATATATTTATGACAGAAAATAAAGAAAGGCATAATAGGTCCCTTTTAATGAAGGAAGAGGAGGAATTAGAGGGATGAAGGAGTACTGGGGTGAGGAAGGAGGACTACTTCTTATCTGAGAGACGACACAGGAGCTATTAAAGCTGAGATATATGCGGAGTTCGGTGTATCTACCTTTATAATTTGCTTTATGATGTGGTTTAAAAGATGCAGTTAAATGGCCTCATTTACATTTTCCTATAGTTTCATCTCTTAATGAGCAGGTGTGTAATGTATGCTCACATTTGTCCTCATTAGCACCTGATTTATGACTGTTTATCCCTCCTTGACCCATATAGTCTTAAAACACAGTGGATAAACAGTGTATCTGTGAATATTATGAGTTTAGGTGATTTATTCCAAAGTACGTTAAAGTACAACTGGACTCAACTTTGTAAATAAGTTTATTAGCATTATAAAGTTTTGTCTTAAAGCTGCACTAATTAATATTTTATTGCTTGTAGTGATGATGCCACAGAGAAACATCACCTGACTCAGAGTGTTCATTGTTTTGCTCATTGTACAGTCAATCATTAACCATTAAATCCATCCTGACCCAGCCTCATCGCTGTGGTCGGTTGGCCGGTGAGTAAGCGGCTCAATTTTGAGCTGCAAACTACAGTTGGGCCTGTGTGAAAATTTGAAAACTAGTTTGATATTAAGCCAAACACTGGACTGGACCAGAATACTTAATTTTACCAGTGGTGCGTCTCAGATCACATCCTTCAGTCAGTACACTTCTATGTAGTAAACTATGTGCACTATGTACTTATTGGCGTAGTGCGCAAATTTTGACAGGGTAGTGTTGTCTCAAACCAAACACGGCTGTTGTGCAATCACCAGAAATGACGACCGCAAATTAGCTAGTTAGCAGACTAGCGTTAGCATTCGCGTTATTGTTCGCGGTACCAAATCATTACAGACTGCTAAATTAACCCAATAAACTTTCTTCCGGACTTATACCCGACAACAGTACAGTGGTGCTTAGTGCAAAAAACACATGTATTTGTACAATGCAGCAACATTCATGGTCGCACAGTCCTCAGCCGCCATTTCCAGTTTGAAAAGTGGTCCCTCCCCTTCCTCTAAGCAGCCAAGATGGTGACCATTGAGTGCGAGAAGTGTCCATAGTTCCACACTCAACTTCTTGACTGTTTTGAGTGCACCATCCGGGGACCCACAGTGCACTGCATTACTGAAGTACGCGATTTGAGACACAGCACAGGTGTCCCTCCTGACTCAGTGGCCATAGCAAAATGGTTTCAAGTTTAAATTATGGTAATAAAATGTTTGTTCAACCAAAAATAACCCTTTTGTAATTTCTGTAATACCGTGAAACTGTGATATTTTCAGAGATGGTTATTGTAACATGAACATCTCATACCGTTGCAACCCAGCCTGCCCGTGAAAGACAATTTTCGTCCGCCAGATTTGTAATTCAAGAACAGAGAACTCAGCTTAATGTGAGTGACTGTAGCCTGTGTGTGTTAAATCACAGGTGTGGGTCAGGTGCGACTTTGACTTAGACATAATGACAGATAACAGGTTGGTTCTGGTACTGAGCGTTGCGGGTATGGGTGGGTGCAGGTTTTCAAGAATGGTCCCGTGCAGGACTCTGTTTGCTAAGGTGAAACCAGAAGTTAGCTGACAGTCTGCGGAAGTCTCCAGTGCACCTGCTCTATGGGTGGAAGATCTGGGTAATTTATGCCCCAGGAAGCTGAACTTTTTTGGCTTCATGCATCACTGAGCAACTTCCATAGGGATGAATGACGCTGCATCCAGTTCTCTTTATACGTCCGAGATTTCTACGCTGTCTGTTTTTTTCTCAGACGCTCCCTTTGCACTTTGTACGCCCACCTTCCACCTGGACCTCCTCCCTATGACCAGCGTGCGTACAAAAACTTCCCTCACTAAAAAAACATTTCCACAGTATATAATCCTGCCAGCGTTACGTTTCCCTCAAAACATATTTTGGGTATTATTAGTGTATAAGTGTGGTTTGTAGGAGGATGGTTTTGGGCGAGGAAGATTTCTGCTGTATGGTGGTTGAGTTTTAAGAGAGCGGACTGAACTGAGATTTAAATTTTATCATATGTGTGACTTGTACTTAATGTGTGTGTGTGTGTGTGTGTGGAGCAGATCCAGAGGTGTGTTAGATATTAGTTTCATTGTTGACAGTCAGTGTTACTCCCCTGGAACAGTGAGTGCACGCTGGTTTCAGGGACTCGCTTGTTTTTTTGTTTCCAGTGTATGAAATGAGAAGTTTCTCTGTCTCCTGCTCTCTGAGGCATTGCTATTTTCCTGGCAGGAGTTCATGAAATTTCATATTCTGTTCTGCTCGGTCGGATTGGCAATACACTGGGTGTAATGTGTTTACTTACAATGCAGCTAAGCTGCTTAAAGCTACACTCCTGCCTCTGATTTAAGACTTAGCCCTCCAACTAAAGCCCCTCTTTGCACGAGGGCTCAGTCAGACATATTGTTTGAATGTGTCCACCGAATAATCACCGCATTCTTCTATAATCCGGTGGAAAGATGCACTGCAGGCTACCAAATCTGAAACCAGTGTTTGAGTGCCATGATGTGCTGCAGCGTGTGATGATGAAAGCTCAGAGAAAACACTCTGGAGCAAAACATGTGATTCCATCAGCGGTACTTCATGATTTCAACTGGGCTTTATATACGAGGGAATTTGTTTTTAGGCATGTCCATGATCCCTTTTAACTCTTTGGATCTGACAAAGTTTGAATGAAAATCTCTGGAATCAACTTCCTCTTCCTCCAACCATGAAAGTATCTCCAATTTCCATCAAGGATAAACATCCATAAATGTGTATTCATGGCTACAGAGCAAACAGGAAGTGCGTTGGTCAACGCAGAAGTTAGCATCCCTCAGGTTCCCTCATCAAAAAAGCCAGTGGGAATTTTCCGTTGGATTTTGGATTATTGCCGAAAATATGCTCTGTAGCAAACAAATGTTTATGGCACTTATGGGTTTTGTTTAGCAAGATAAACTTTAGGGCTGCACCCGACTCAGAATTATCAGTCGAGTCAGATTCGGCCGTTTAATATGAATATTCAACACTTTGTTTTTTTCTCCAGAAAAGATTTTTAAGGTTTGAACGGTGTTCAGCGAGACGTTCAGTGTGACAGCGGCATTTACGTAATATAATAAACCACCTAATGCCACTAACAACAGCTTGAAAACGTGCAACAACATTTTTTGCCAACAATAGATAATTAAACAAAAACCAGAGACTGTGTTGTATTAAGTATCTCTGAGCTGTAAATTCACCACTTCACAAGCAGAAGAGAGAAGATAATGTTCTTGGAGATCAACTGCTGCATCACGGCCTCAGCTATCTGTACCAAAGAGTAGCATGAAAGTCATGAGCGCTCACTCTGCAGTAAAATCTGGCGACCAAAACGTCCCGGAGGCACAGCACACTGAGTAGCTAAAAAACAATAAAAACAGGCCTTTAATTCCTTTCACACAAAACTGTTGCTCAGCAAAGATCAGGAAATACAATTAAATTGTTTATCAAAACCAGTATTAATATGAATTGTTTAAAAATTAGGCTTCAAATAATATATCATCTGTGAGTTATTCATTTGATCAGAGAGAGAGGATTACAGCACCCAGCATACCGGCACAACACCACTTTATCCTGGCGAAACAAAATGCACAACTTTGATTAATTTCTTATGAGAAACTCTTTTGATTCTTTTGATCTGAGGACAATTATGGACTAAAGGAAGATGAATAACTAACAGGGTAATCAAGGAATGGACAAATGATTTGAGGAAGCCAACAAATGGGTTTTATACACCCGATGAAACACACTGCCTGGCAACCAGATGAGGCCTCTAACTGAGACAGGCCTTTATTTGTAAAGGTGCTGACACACCAAACTGACATCAAAGAACTAGCGGCGACGAAAGCCAACTGTTGCGTCGCCTCACGTCGCCGTATTCAGGTTAAAGTGTGAAGAAGCAGCGGGTCTGTGGGGCAGCTGAGTGAAGTGGAGCCTGAGGAGGAAACACCGGTTAGCCCCGGTTTCACTACAGGCAGATTCACTCGCTACAGGGGCGAGGAAATAAAACCTGAACAGCCAATCAGAGTGATCTCTCTCACTGACAAGCTCCGCCGCCGATTCAACACGCTCAATTGGCCGAAAAGCCGAAGCTTGAATTTTTAAAGTAGGTTATAAACGAACTACACTATGGTCACGTCTTAATGTCGCCCCCACAGTGAGGCTGTATAGCCATGTCAGCGTGATGATGTTCCACAGTCTCATTTGACCACGTGTTGGCGACTGCCTTTTTTAAGACACGTCAAAGCTTCAAAATTCATGAGTGGAATATTTTCTGACGTGTTTTATGTTGTAGAACAAAACGTGAAAGTCTTTTAAGCTTGTGTTAAACACAGACCTTATTTTAGGCGTCCAAACAAACACCTGTTTAAAAAGCCCATTGACTTTAAGACAACGGAAGCGGGAGTGGTAAAATGCTAACTCATTTCCAGGTTTTAGGAATCATTCCTGCAGCACTCTTTAGCTGAATAAATGGGCTAAGGTGTAGCAGCTAACTCACTGAATCAAAGGCAACATTACTCTGCATCTATAAAGGGGTGCACTAATCTGACTTTTGCTTTCCTTTCCTGCAGTTACCTGCAAATACAAGTGCCTATTTGATACCTAAAAGCACCAAAGACCATTCAAACATGTAGAGCAGTCCACTCAGACATCCAACTGGACCCAGTCAAGCTTTAGAGGCAGCAGTTTACAAACTCATGAAGGGTCAGCTATCTAAGTAAAAAAAACTGCAGCACAGAGAAATCTGAAAGGCCTGAATAAGTGTTTTCCTTTAATGAAAGAACCCACTTTGGCAAAAAAGCCCGTCTCACAGATAAAGTGAGTCATTATGGACAGATGAAGTGAGACCAGGCTGATGTTACTGCACATCTGTTCTGGTTCAGTGGGTGTAAAGTGCAGTCGAGGAGCTCCACAGTAAGAGACTGTGTGCTGATGTGTGACAGTGATATCTCATTCAGTCGTGGGGTTACACACTAACTTAATGACAAAAGCCGAGAAAACACACCGAGCACAGGAGGAGGAGGAGGAGGAGGAGGAGGAGGAGGTGTAGTAGTAGAAGTGGTGGAGGTTGTGTGACAGAGTGCAGTCACGCATGGTCCTCCTCTTGTCTATATTTCTGCTTACATGAAAGAAAAACTGTTTGACTCGTGCTGCTCCTCTCCGGAGAGCCGTGTAAAGATGAAGGGAGGAGCAGCTAAAACGAGAAGCGATAGAAAGGGAATAACATCATCCTTGGGACAGATTAGGGTTCAGTCAGAGACAGTATCTCTACGAACAGACGTGGTGATAGCCGTGAAATAAACGCAGAAGTAAAAAAAAAAAAAAACATGTCCCGAGGATATTGGAGCCGTGCGGCTCTATCAACATGACGGGCTCCTGGTGGAGCGTCGTCCTCTCAGCCTGCAGACACACTGCGTTTCAGAGAGAGGAAGTCTAGCTTTGGTCAGCACTGAGGGAATTCCTTTATGCAAAAACATTTTCTGCTTCTGAAACTCAAAGTATGAGAGAGACGACACAAGGACACTTTTTAAAATGTGATTCTATTCATCACGTTTTAGCTACACTGTCCTACGCTCAATAGGCGTCCATTAAGACTCCTGAAGAGAGTGTTCTGGCTGGTGTGTACATTAAGTGTCTGATATGTTGTGAATATTAAGAGTTAAAGACCTGATCTGAATACTAATAACTCCTCCTGAATTTATTTTGGAGTTACCAGAAGGACAACCTTGTTTAAAAACTATTCCCGAGCTTTAATTACACGCAGCACAAGGACAGGTACTTGAAGCATTAAAGCTAACAGCTAACCCTTTTGTTTCTTACACCAGTCATGTCTGATTCATCCTTTCAAACCTTTCTAGGGTGAGTTGGAAAATGTGCTGGTTGATGTAAAAGGAAAGCAAGAGGCGTTAACCTTTTGAACCTGAATCGTTTTTGCGGAAATGTTGGAAATGTAGGCATTCCAGTGGCCAATTAACATGGTTAGGTTTAGGCACAAAAATCACTTGGTTATGGTGAGGAGATGATCATATATTGTCCTTAAAATTCCTTGTTTTGGTAGTTTAATCCCGCCTGGAAAGGCAACAATGTCTTGGTTAAAAGAATGTTGAAATTTCGAGCATGGCATGGTGGTGCAGTGGTTAGTCATTGTCGCCTTCCACCAAGAGGGTTCCTGGTTCAAACCCAGGGTGGGGGAGCCCTTCTGTGTTGAGTTTGCATGTTCTCCCTGTGTCAGCGTGGGTTTCCTCCAGGTGCTCCGGCTTCCTCCCACAGTCCAAAGACATGCAGGTTAATTGGTGACTCTAAATTGTCCGTAGGTGTGAATGTGAGTGTGAATGGTTGTCTGTCTCTATGTGTCAGCCCTGTGATAGTCTGCTGACCTGTCCAGGGTGAACCCTGCCTCTCACCCAATGTCATTATAGAACACCAATGTTTGGTGCCTAAATGACTCGCTAAAGAACGAACAGCGGTCTGCAGCTTAGCAGGCGTATCGCCCATGTGACACGCCATCCACCTTTCCCTTCCCCTCCAGATATCTAAGTCAGCTCATATAATCTACTATGTCACCTTAGAAACAAAGAAATTTACAAATGTAAGGTATGCATGGTTTACAGAACGTACAATGCCATCATTTTCCTCTGGTGACGGAGTTGACTGAACGTACCACGGTCTGACAAATCACAGTTTAAACAACACGTTCCCATCCCAAGTCGTCACAAATCGCCACTTTGTC
The DNA here is from genome assembly GCF_041903045.1 of Epinephelus lanceolatus. NCBI lineage: Eukaryota > Metazoa > Chordata > Actinopteri > Perciformes > Serranidae > Epinephelus > Epinephelus lanceolatus. The sequence goes on from NC_135752.1 coordinate 38,805,816, forward strand.
AGTGGCCTTTCACGTCTACATATTACACACGAGGTATCCTTCTGCGACCAAGAACAGCGTTACCAATGCTGGGACGTCAATAAAAGCATGCAGTTAGGTTTAGGCAAGAAAAGCACATAGTTAAGTCAAGAAAAAAACATCATGATTTGGCTCTACGTTCATACAGGAAGTGAACACTGGGCTCCCGGGTAAAAGTTCGGGGTTTGTTTGACCCATCTACCTCCCCTTCTGCCCACCCTATAGAGACTTTCCAGCTCCTTAAGTTATGTCATGACCAGCAGTGTTTTAACCTGACACTGTCCAGCAGCATATCGTACTGCCATGACAGGTGCTGTCTGGCCGATCTGGTGTATCATAACACCACGAAATGTTACGTCCAGCCACACAAAAGCACGTGGTTAGGTTTAGGCAACAATCGTACATTTTCGGTTGAGAAAAAACATCATTGTCTGACTCTACATTCATACAGGAAGCCAACGCCGGCCTTCCTGGTCAAAGTCCTTGGTTTGGACTTTCCAGCTCGGAATATTACATCATTTCCAGCGACATTTCAACCCGATGCTTTCCAGCGGCGTATCATACTGCTGCGAAAGTTGCTGTCTGGCTGATGGTTGGTGTATCATACCGCCACGTAAGGTTGCCTTTGACGTTGGTGTCTAGCACCGAAATCACTGACAAAGCGACGATATTCGATGACTTCGGAATAAGAACATGCTGGTTTAAACCTCTTTAATCTAATCATGAGTCGACTGCAGGGGGCCCACAGAAAAACCTACCTGCTCAATATTTAGAACCCAGTTGCACCGTTGTGGTTCAATAATGATCGAGGGTCAGTGACACTTTACTGGTCTAGAAAACTAATTAGAAACTGAAGTTCCAACAGTATTCTTCCGTCATGAAACACTGTCGGACAAGTCTGAATCATTTCATTGTTCATTTGGGGCCAAAACTATTTCATATGTAAATGAAACATTTGGGATCTGAATCATTCAGTTTTCTCTCTGTTAGAATAGAAAGAAGGAAAACATCAATATTACAGCAGATTACAAACGTTTGAACAGGACTGTATATATTTTTTTAGGTGATGAAATTATTTGTGATAATTTGTTGGTTTTTCTCTCCGTCACCAGCCCACATGTTGTGTACCTTTCACGGTGAATAACTCTTTTACCTGTGCTGTAATGTTGGCAGAGCGAGCCTCGTGTCCCTAAACAGCATCAGGTGGGAACTGTTTGTATGCATACACGTATGTGTGCGTAGCTGTGTGTGTACTTTATGTGGAAACAAATGGGATTGAAGCAGTTGGGGGGAAGAGGGAAATGTTTTATTTAAATGAGCTGTGTGGCACTGGAATGAAAGATAAGCTGCAGTCATTATTGTGTCGGTGCAACACTTACAGCCTCCTGCCCAGTTTCCACAGTGTGTGTGTGAGTGTGTGTTTATGTACGTGCTGTTTGGCTGTTTACTGCCCTGTTTGTACCTCACTGAACTCTCCCACTCTATTATTCATGTTTGAGGGCGATTATCTGTCAGGGGAATTTCGCTGTTTGTCAACCTGGTAGTTATTCTCCTTTTCTTTTGTCCATTTTGTCCACTCTTCCCTTGTTAAGATTTGTTGGGACCAGTTGCCAGGCAACAAGATGAGACATGGTCTCAACAAAGAAATAGTTCGGCACAGAACACTTTGCCGTTTCAGTACTTATTAAACAAACACAATTTTACATGTTAATGTGTGAGTTTTACAGGCACTTATAGTTGGACTTTGTTACCCCTCAGGCCCAGACACACCAAACTGACATTAAAGAACTAGGGGCGACGAAAGCCAACTGTTGCGTCACCTGCGTCTTGGCCAAAAAGTTGCATCGACCACACTGCAAAGACTACGGGCAACAGCCAAGTAGCATGTACGTTCCATGCCTTCTGGAGAGGAAGTAACTCTCCATACCAGCAGGTGGCGGTAGTCTGTAATCGTCATTCAAAAGGGGAAACCAGAAGACCATCAGGATGGATTCAAGATGCTAGTCAGCCAGTTAGCCCATTAACAACACAACCTGATGTTGAAAGAACAAATATTTGTCTAGCGCTAGCAAGCAGTTACTCAAACAATTATGAACTTTATGCTGAAAATATAATCGTGCCAAATGTAACAAGTTTGTTTCGATCTCACTTTCTCTTGACTTTAGCTTTTTGTTTACGTTCCTCACTTACGTTTCTCTTCTTGTGCGCTGAGCTTAACTGCCAATGGGTTCTGCTGTCTCTGACGCCGATTCAGCATGCTGAATCAGCCGCAAAAAAGCTGACGTGGGCCAATAGTGCAGGACACATGGCAAAAACTAGAGTGAGAGACCCTCACTAACGGTCCATTTGGGACAACGAGCAAGTCACATGTTGCCTAGGCTGCCCCGACACAGCATCAAGCGAATATTTCGCTCGAGTTCAATATTTTGAACTTGCACGAAGAGGCGAATGACGCGAATTTCGCGTGTTTGCTCCATTCGCGTCACGCCATTCACATCATTCGTGCCGCCGGCACAAATTCGCATCTATTCAATTTCAATTCAGTTTCAATTTTATTTATAAAGCCTAATATCACAAATCACAATTTGCCTCACAGGGCTTTACAGCATACGACATCCCTCTGTCCATATGACCCTCGCAGCGGATAAGCAAAAACTCTTTACATTGACTTTGTATGTAATCTTATCGCGCAAAAAATTCGCCTCGCGCCTGGTGTGAACACACTGTCAAAGTGGCCACGCCCTTAATTAAAAGGGAGCGTTCACCCCACGTACTGTTGAGATGAAGGGGAAAATTAGCTAAACAGACCAAAATATTTTTTGTACCAGGCTGTAAGCATGTTTTATTTATGCTATGAAGTTGAGTGTTTTAACATGGGGGTCTATGGGGATTGACTCACTCTTGGAGCCAGCTTCAAGTGGCCATTAGAGGAACTGCAGCTTTTGGCATTTCCATGTTGGCTTTTTTTTCCAGCTCTGTAGGTTACTGCTTGTATTCGTGCAAATGTTACCACTTTTATGAAGTTTCTATTTGGCCCAGACAGCCAATGTACAGACTGAGCAGATGTTAGCTGTAGCTGGTTAGCAACATGTGTGTCTGTGTGTAAACTCCGACTCTAATGGACCTCAAACCTCAACAGGAACTCCAGTTTTTCCTGCTATTTCCCTCCAGTCTCTCCACTTTCTTCTCCTCTCCACAAGTGTATGAAGTTAAAGACCAGGGATAAACACAAATTACTCGCTCCACTTGAAATATTTTCAACTCGCACGGAGGCGTCTTCACCTCACTTGGTGCCACCTCAAGCGGTGATTTGCCCACACTCGTCTTATCATTGACTCTGTATACAATTGTGCCATTTTTAAATTCCACTTTTGCTTTCTTGCCCCAGTGTTTGATCTTGTCCATGTCCAAAATCTTCATAACAGAGGTGGTAAAATATTCTATCATACAACCCACAAACAGTTTGACAAACGCCAGAGTTTTCCTTTAACCACAGCCTCTCAAACACACCCATCTTCCCCTAGTTCACCTCTCCTCTGTCTTTCCGTTCTTACATTTGGCAGATACAGTGGACTTTCCAACAGCCCGTATACTCAACTGAATACAGAGAATACTGTAAGTGGACTGTAGTGACGATGTACAGTATGTACACACAAGAATTGGACGTCTGATCCCAGAGAAATACTGGAGACTGGCCCACAGTCAAGGTCTCTGTCACCTGATAGAGTGAGAGGGGAGAGTCACTGTGCTAAAGGGGGAGAGAGGAGAAATGACTGGACTGTGCCATGATGGGAATAACAGACTGTAATGTGTGTGTGTGTGTGTGTGTGTGTGCGTTTCCTAGCTGGACCTGTTTATAGTGAGTCAATCATACCTGCCTTAAGTCTCAGTGGAGCTGACCCAACACTGCTGGACACTAATTCGCTATGTGTGTGTTTGAGACTGTAGTCCCTGCATTTTGTTGTTGTTGTCTTGGCCCTCAGTCCACACTGAGGCTGCTGTCAGCCCTAGAGTCGTCTCCTTTGGTCTGAAGCGGGGACTCATGTTGTCCCAAAGTTGTATAATTGCCTAGAGTTGGTTGGTGTTCTCACGGCAGCATTTACAAGAGGACCAGATCAAATGCCTTGTGTGAGAAAGCTGCTCTTGATTGGTCAGAATTTCCATGTGGGAAAAATCCAGGAAGTAAAGCAAACGTTGAAGAAGAGTACACTTGCAAGATAAATGTGACACTTTCTAATGTCACAATGGAGGGACAACTACGCAGGTTGATTTTAGCGCTGCTCATCGTGGACTATATTGCTGTCATTGTTCATTTTAGTCAAAGCATACAGTTTGAAAACGAGGCGCGGCTCCAACTAGAAAACAATGTTTTGATGCATTGGATGTGCTGAATGTGCATATTAAGGCAGTACAGGAGGAGGTGCACATTAATAATCCTCCAGGACTGTAACATGCTCATGTTTAACCCAAACAATGTGTCATGTGACTGCAGTTGCTTCACATCCAGGTCGGAACACCTTCTCACCACAAACCAACCGCACCAGAGTTCCTTTGGAACCAGACTGAGACCACCTCTTCAAGAAGGTCTCAGTCCGGTTGTTTTGCTGTGTTCACACCTGAGTGTGACTGCTGTGTTCACACCTGCCCAAACGAACCGCACTGAGGGGACAAACGAACTTGAGTTTGATTAAACTGAACCAAACAGGGCAGGTGTGAAAGCACCCTCTTTAATTTGATTGAATTGTGGCCTTAAAGCCCTGGAAACTTCGATTTGGTTTTGGTTTTTGGATTGATCTATATTATACAATATTACGTTAATATGTTAATGCTGGGGCAGACCCAGACCACACTGGAGGGATTACATATCTCATCCCAGCCCCAGGAAGAGGTGGAAAGTGTTGCTGGGGAGATGGACGTCAAGGGTGCTCTACTTGGCCTGCTGCCTCCTGCGACCTGCCCCTGGATATGCGGATGAAAATGGATGGATGGATGGATGGATGGAAATGTTAATCATAAGCTAGCTTGGGCTCTGTTGAATTTAACAACATGTTAACGTAGCAAGGCAAGCTAACCACTAACGCGCTTGGTTAAAAAAAAGGAAGACAGACTTAGAGAGACTTAATATCATGTTTTGCTGTCTGAGGTGTAACAGGTGGTGTGTTTCACATTTTATTTCCTAATCACTCTACGAAAGAGGGTTAGCATACTGTTAGGTACCAGTAGAAAATACCGGTTCTGGTTCAGCATTGCAAGTTGTATGATAAAGAATAGGACACACATCCCTGAAGCCCGGCAGTCTAGCAGTCTGAGGAAGAGCATCACGCTCGAAACGTCACGCAAAATAAAAATTGCATACAGGAGCTCTTTTGGTGTGCGGATCGCTTTTTTCTTTTTTCAGCGTTGCAAGTGGCACACATAATTCATGCAAGGTATCATGGATGCTAGGAATAAGGTGGATGGATCTTCTGTGTTGTCGGGGGGAAGATGTGTGTGAAGCATACATGTTGTAGAATTGGTAGTTTCTTTGCAGCAACATCTTTGAAGCATTGTCAACGTCACAATGTCTGATGACATTATGAGGGTGGACAGAGCTGGATGTAAACTGCAACTTGACTGGTTGTCAGAGGCATGCAACCATGAGGCAGTTCTAGTTGCCATGATACATTGATGTGGACAAACACCAAGTATCATTACTCAGTCATTAGTCAGGTGTATGCTGTTGACATACGATCACTTTACCTTGCAAGTTTGTCTTTAATTGCTCTTGTATGGTCACTATTTTACTTCTCTTCTTATTTTAGTTTTATATACTGTATCTCTTATTTTTTTATTTAACCCTTTCTATCCGTATTTCTATCCTAGTGCTGCTGCAACAACTGGATTTCCCCTCAGGGGATCAATAAAGGCTTATCTTATTTTATTATATCTTATAATGAAAAGCTGATTCAGGAAATATGTTTTCAGGGCATTTAAGTCACAGAAGAAAAGGTTAAAGCCCCCAGATCTGACATGTTGAATTGTGTGTGTTTGAATTAGTTTCTCAGAGATAAACGTTACTTCCAGTATTTGTAGTTAGTGTAAATCTGTATCCTGCCTCATCTGTTTTGAGTCGCAGTGAGCTGGTGTGCAAAGTGACAGAGGCAGCGTGCACAGGAGGAATATGTGCTGTAAATAATGCAGATAAAAAGCTGTTGAAAACATGACATGCTCACATAAAACCACAGACAGGTTTCCAACACGTATTATCAGACTCTGCTCTTCTAGTCCTGCAGCTAGTGTGTGTGTGCATGTGTACAGTATGGTGTGTGTGTGTGTGTGTGTGTGTGTGTGTGTGTGTGTGTCGCTGCCTGCTGTATTCATCGCTTCAGCTTAGCGAGGCAGTGGGGAGGTGCAAATGTCACGCTGTCTGAAAAAGCTAAGCCAACTGACTGTGGAAAAGTCTCCGGAGAACTGGGAGGAGGAGGAGGAGGAGGAGGAGGAGGAGGAGGAGGACGACGAAGAACTGGAAGCCACTTCAGAATATGAAAGTGCTGAGTGAAAGGTGGAAAACATCACAAATCTCTTCACACAATGAGCGCTCGCTAACACTTTCTGCTTCACACGCACGCACACACGCACACACACACACACACACACACACACACACCATCTATCGCCTATAATCACATTCCAGAGCGTTTCTTCTGCTAAATTGAATTGTAATTGGCAGACAATGGGCGTGACATCACAATTCACCGGCTGGCTCATATAGAAGCAGCTCGTCTAAATTGAGCCTAAAGTGGGCCATGCTTACTGATGAGCCCGGAGCGTTAATGAAAGAATAAAAGGAGCAGGGAGCAGAGCACATATAGGAAACATGGAGGCAGGGAGGAGAAAAGGAGCTGTACTAACTCTGAAAATTAATTGACCCTTGGGACCAGTTTCATTAATAATTATTGTGTGTGACAGCGGCAGCAGCAGAATGTCGACTTCCTCAGCATATGCACAGCCACAGCTGAGTGGGCTCCTGTTGAATAATGAAGCTTTTATTAGGAGAAAGACTGTAGTGCATCTCCTCCTCTCTTTTCTCAATGTATATCTTTTGTTCTTTTTGTCTCCTTATATTGTCGTTCTTGGTTGCACCTGTGTTTTTATCAAGTGGCAACTTCCAGGGCTGAAACATGACGCCAAAAACTGCAGTTCCTCTAATGGCCACTTTACTGCAGAAATAAAAACAGTTTTGGTCTCTATAGCTAGTTTCAACATTCATGACAGCTGTACTGGCAGAGAATTTTTATAGTAACTCATCTGTGTAAATTTACTGAAGGCTTAGAGTTTTGCAGAGTTAAGGATGTGGCCGCTTTCAGTGACAAGTGGGTGCCATCCATTGACAAGTTGGCGACAATATTGGTTGGGTAACTTAACCTTAGTGTAGCGCAAGATTCAAAGAGTATAGGTGTAGGCATAACTGTAGCTGTCACTATATCTGAGTGATTTCAGTTTATGAAAGTCAAATGTAACATTTTAGTCACTGAAAAAAAAGTCTTGTTTAGCATTTTGTTGCACTAAAAGAAGAATGAACAGATATTGGTCCATCCGTTCACTTTCAAACACTCTGTTTTCTGTGTCAGCTTCCTTCACTTTTGAGCAAGCACTAGCTCTTTTTAAACAGGAGTTGTGCAAATTTGCAGAAAAGCCCAATCAATGTTTTTTCAGCATTGGCAGTAAAAAAACAAAATCAGGGAGTGCAGCAAAATGCCGCCTACCTACTTTTGTTTATACAGAATGAGCCTTTTTCGGGGCAATGGGGGGCGTGAGCAAGTAACAAAACGTGTAGCTCAGCGTGTGACGTAAACAGTGACGTGGGAGGGAAGCCGCGGCTGGTCAGTCCTTCGGCGATTCTCTCATAAGTCGGCCCGTCCTTCACTGTCCCCGTCATCTGACGGTTAATGGCCTCTTCGTTTGCGAGGACAAGGAGGGCGCGCAATTCCTTTAGGGCTGACCCAAAAAATTCGAAGCTTCGTTCGATGGCACGGGATTCGTTTGTGGAAAAAAAAATTCGAAGCTTCAGCGCTTTTTTCCTGTTTTTTGGGGGGAGGCCTTAAACGCAACACTAACCCCCACCAGTCCGATACTGACAACGAGCGCACTCAGAGCTGGCAGACATGTCCAAGAGGTCATCAGATGTGTGGGTGCACTTTAAAATACGCCCCGACAACCCCCAGAAAGCAGAGTGCCAGATGTGCCAAAAGCAATTGGCATATCACTACTCAACAACAAATTTGGGAAATCACTTGAAAAACCTAGAAAGCCCGACGCACAATGGAGACCTGCTATTATCCTGCTTGAACACAGATGACTAAATTCTTTCAGCAATGTGACTCAAAATAATGATAAAATAGATTTTATTGATGTAAAATATGCATTTTCCAGTTCCAGCGGTCCGCTCTGAGTCTGGTGTCAGAGACAATTCTGATGCTCTGAGTTGCGCATCTGTTTGATTGTGCTGCAGTGTGCGCCAAGGGTTTTAATTTAGTGTTCAATCAAAAGTTAAACACTACTTATCACTGACCATTAGTGTTTTTTTGTTTGTGAATATTTTTATCTTAATTCTAGTGTTGGAAGAAACTACGTTTTTTATTATTATTTTTTTAAATCCCCCCGTCGTCGTCGTCGAATGCTTCGAATTAAATTCGTTCTGAGCTCCAAAGCTTCGAATGTCCATAAATGGATTCGAAGGTCAGCCCTAAATTCCTTGTCTCCCCAGTTGCTCATCTTTACAGTGTCTGTCAGGTTTGTGTTTCCCTCTTGCTACTAGCTGCTCGCTAATTCCTGCTATCAGCTGTTTCCTGTTTATCCACCGCCAGTGGCTCGCACGTGCAGCGTCATCAACAGCTCCTCCCACAAGTCATCAACAGCCCCTCCCGTTGTGGAAGGCCGCCTCCGTCTGTTTAAACTAAAAATGTTCCGGGGCGCCAGTGGCTTAGTGGTAGAGCAGGCGCCCCATGTACAAGGCTGTTGCCGCAGTGGCCCGAGTTCAACTGCAGCCTGTGGCCCTTTGCTGCATGTCACTCCCTCTCTCTCTCCCCCCTTCACGCTTGTCTGTCCTATACATTAAAGGCCCCAAAAAGCCCCAAAAAATATCTGGGGGAAAAAAAAAAAAAAAAACTACGAAAGTTCTGCCAATATGTCTACCCTATGAGGCGGAAAATTGGGCACCTTGGATCAACTCGTCAATCCGGCTCTGTGTGGCAAAACGGCCCAACATTTGCGGAAAATCTGGCAGTGTAAAAGGGGCTTATGTCGTCTCATTACCACATCTCTCTTCCGGTAAATAGTCAATGTGCTTGACTCATTTGAGTGCTGCCATAATCACAGTAAACCATTGCCATATTACCCGGACTAGCTGTGCCTGCAGTCTGTAGCTGTGACCGTCGGGAGAAGATTCATTTGTCAGATATTGGACACAGGTCCAGATAGATCCATTACTTGGTCCATGCCTGAACCGCGGCCCACTATTTGGTGATGCCAGCTCTAAGGAGTCGTTCCATAAGTACATTTTATTTTAATGGTTTTAAAGCCTGTCAGACTTAGGTGCTTTGAGCTAAATGCTAACGTCAGCGTGCTAACATGCTGAGGAGGTGTAGTGTTTACCATGTTCACCATTTTAGCTAAGTTCGTAAACATGCTGATATTAGCTAATTAGCACCAAATACAAAGTACAGCTGAGGCTAATTGGAAGGTCATTAGCTCTGCGAGTGTTTGGTCATGAATCAGAGTATTGGACAAAGTAAGATTTGACCCAATGATGGCGCTGGAGGAAAAGTCAGATGTTAAGTTATTAGAATTCATCCTCTGGGCACCCTGAATGTCTGTACAGAAATTCATGTTCGACCATCCAGTGCTTGTTGAGATATTTCACTCAAAGCTACAAATGTCAACCTCATGGTGCTGCTTGAGGAAATGTTCGGGATCACCAAAGTCTGACGGATTCATCCTCTGGGGAACATGAATTTCTGCACAAAATTTCATGGTGATCCATTAGATAGTTATTGACATATTTAAGTCTTAAGTTACAGACGAGTCAACAGACATGCTTGATGTTTGACGAATCATTTGGTGCTAGTGAAAAATAATCAGAACTAACCCACTAATTCACTTTAATTACCTTTAAAAGTAAAGAATATGGGTACCAGTGTTTCTGGTTCTGGTTTCCTTGTATCACGTGGTGATGAGGGAAAAGAGACATAACTCTTTAATTCGTGTAGGGCTGACAGAGAGATATTATCTGTCTGATCACATCTCGTCAATTTCAGGGGAATCTCCTGTTTGAACTTTTATACATATCAATATTCAAGGCTGATCTATTAAATATCTCTGAATCAGGACCTCCAGCACTTTGATCACTCATGAGAAATACAAGTCACAAGGCTACACCTGTTTTAACAACGTGTCAGGTTTGATAAATCTTTAATACCTTCTGACGCCCGTCTCATTTTCAGGTTGTAGCTACAGGTTGTCAACATTAATTAGACTTGAGTTTTAGGTAGTTAAATTACTTGCAAATGTGGTAATGTAATTAGATTCAGGGATTTTAAAGGATTCAGTCTTGTATTCTTACACTATTAAAAACTACACCAGCTGTTAAGCACTGACCATAAATCTACCAATTAAAGGATATTAGGTTTGAATTCAAATGTCAGATACCTCAGTCTAATCAGACATCACTCATCTCTTCTTTCTGATGCTTAATGAATGCATGCTCACACGTCCCTCCACAGCAACTCAAATTAAAAAACTTTAAAGGCAAAACCTGCACTGAAAGCAAGCAGTGATTGTCGTATTCAGAAGACGTGCATAAAACATTTCCAACAGAATTCAGATTTTCACTCTCACACTGCAAAAGGTCCTCGTCTGCTCCCCGTGTGAGTCAAAAAAATGGCACGAAATCTAATTTGCATTGCTCCTGCTTTTGAAAATAAATGCCTGTGAGATGCCGTGTTTGTTGTGAGAAAGGTGAAGTGGTGAAACCTAATAGTTCAGCAAATACCAAAGAATAAGCTTTTCAGAGACATAATTTTATTAAGCCTGATGTTTTGACATTTAGTATGCTCCTTTTAACGTGACATTGCCAGGAAGTAAATGGCACATTTCCAGGATTGTTCAGGGGAAAAACAAAACTGTGAAAACTGTCATTACCACAGACTTCATGTAGTATAACCTCACATCAACAACTGCTGCACTGCTGTTTGAAGAAACTAATGATATAAAAAAGTGTCACAGAAACATAAAAAACGACTGGCTCACGCATGGTACAGGCAGGCAGTCCAAAAATGCATCTGAGCTACATCTGTGACTGTAGCTAGATAAAACTACACGTTCGACTAGAGAGTCCTCAAAGCTCTGTCTCTGCTGGTTCTATAGATCTTGTGTGCTGCCAGGTTGAAGATGTATGAAGCATCCATGTTTGAAGAACCGTCAGCTGTCATGGCTCCACTTGAGTCTGAAAAGACATGGATGTAAAGTGTAACTTGGCTGGTTCACAGAGGCATGCAAACACAAGGCGGTGATTCTAGTTTGTTCGTGCCGTTAGTTAACAATGTGCTCCTTGTCCTTGGAGGTAGGTGGTTTCAACTGTTGGTAAGTAAGTTAGCAGGACATGCTAACAATTTCAGCTGATGTTAGAACCTAGAGTTACAGCCTCAAGTGAAGGAGTTCAAGTATCTTGGGGTCTTGTTCACAACTAAGAGTAGAATGTAGCAAGAGATGGATCGGCGGTTTGGTGCAGCTTCTGCAGTGATGCAAAGCTTTCAATTTACTGGTCCATCTATGTCCCAACCCTCACCTATGGTCATGAGCTCTTGGAAATGACCAAAAGAATGAGATTGTGGATACAAGTTGCCGAAATATGTTTCCTCTGTAGGGTGTCTGGGCTCAGCCTTAAGGTGCAGACACACCAAACTGACATCAAAGAACTAGCGGCGACGAAAGCCAACTGTTGCGTCGTCTACGTCGCCTCACGTCGCCCTGTGTCAGTTGCATTTGAACACACTACACGGACTACATCCGACGGCCAAGTAGCACGTACGTCCTGCGCCTGCGTGAGAGAGAGCGGAGTGAGAGAGTGGTACATCCTGTCAGCCGAGGGGTTTCCCATCTGTGCAGCCGAGCACCGCAGCACCTCCACGGACTATTACATCCAGACGGTCCCGGTGTTTCCTCCTCAGGCTCCACTTCACTCAGCTGCCCAATAAACCCGCTGCTTCTTCCCACTTTAACCTGAATAACAAACCAGGGCTCGGTGCTCCGGTTGGATCCAAACGGAGAGCCGGGGCTAGCTCAGAGACTAGCGGAGGCTAACTGGCTGTGCTTCCCTCCGGTCACGCTACGGCTAACGCTCCGCTAGCCGCTCCCAGCTAGCTCAGACATCTGGAGGGAGCTTGGAGTAGAGCCGCTGCTCCTTCACGTTGAAAGGAGTCAGTTGAGGTGGTTCAACATCTGATCAGGATCCTCCTGGACGCCTCCCGTTGGAGAGTTCTTGGCTCGCCCCACTGTCAGGAGGCCCCGGGGCAGACTCAGAACACACTGGAGGGATTATATATCTCATCTGGCCTACGAACACCTTGGGGTCCCCCAGGAGGAGCTGGGGAGAGGAATGTCTGGGGTGCTTTGCTTGGCCTGCTGTCCCCTCGACCTGGCCCCGGATAAGTGGATGAAAATGGATGTATGGATTAGAACATGCTTTTTTAGGCCATTTGGTTTTAAAAAGACCAAAAAAGTACACAAACCTCAAACGTCTTTAAATACAGAGAGTTTTTCTTGCTACAGCCTAGTTATGGTTGCTAAGCTGTGATTGGACGATCCCTGCTCTTGATGCAGGGTTTACTGAACAGTCAGTTGGAGTTGAATGTGTGTGTTTCTGCTTTACAGTGCTGTACAGTCCACTTCATTTCCCCTCCACCAACATCTCCGTATACTAACCTGATAATCCATTTATTGGATTAGCCGTGCTGAATAAAAGAGCTGTCAATGAATCAATTACACTGGAGAGAAAAAATAGGTACACATGTATAAACGCACACAGTGAGACCTCAGCAAATCTGCTTATCTGTATCACGAGGAACCCTGATATCAGGAGCGCTGAAAGACCAAAAGGCACGGTGGATTAATGACTGACTGCTCTTCACTGGGTGGCTGTTCCTGTATGAGTTATCACAACCTGTGGGGCTGGATGTGAAACAGAGAGGCTCCAATTAGCTTTGTAGGGAATCATTAGGAGTGTGTTCTCTCCTTGCCCTGATTCAGTGAGCGGGAACTGCACGATGCGTGGCTTCCCCCCCAAGAGTAATCACAGGTCTCTGTGCTGCCGCCGTCTCCCTCGCCCCTCCTGTCCTCCACCTCTCCTCATCTCTCCCTGGATGATTTGGCTCTAATTAAGATGGTGAACCACCAGGAGAGGAGGAGGAGGGTGTTGACCCTGCCTTTAGTTCAGACATTAGAGGTGTAACAAAGGAGAGGAAGAGAAGGACACGGGATGTAAAGGCAGAGGAAGTGAAGGAGGCCTTGGGAAAAAGATGAGCAAAGGACTGTTTTGAAAATAAATGGTCGAAATATTAATCACATTTTTTTCCCCTAGGTTCTTTGGGAAACTGAAAAGATAGCGAAATGCAACAAAAATAATCGCAGTCTCTCGTCTACTCTTTAGAAGACCCTTGATCAAATGCTGTGACCAGTGGTGATCAGAGTCATCTCTTCGACTAATTTAAGTCTTTGTTGTCACTTCAAAGCTCAGACTGGTCGGGCAACAGGAACTGACTTTGTGTTTGTGATGGTTTCAGATGTATATAGATGTGTTCATCCAAAGTGTCCCTGTTTCTTATCAGAGGTGCTTTTAAGTTGGTCTGCCATTTTGGTGCAGATGGAAATATTGCAATGACTACTGGATGGATGATCATGAAATTTGGTGCAGAAATCTGAGGTACCCAGAGGATGAATCTTATGGACCTTAGCAACACATTCTCACTTCGACCTCGTCACATGTCAACATTTGGTCATGGACTTTCCAAGCTGAGATGTGACGTCCAAGGTACCCTGGGTGCGTTGGTTGTTGACGTTCTGGGACACCGTGTCAAGTTCAGCCTGTTATATGTATTGTCTTCTTTCAAAATACACTTCTGTTTTCACAGGAAATGTATCATTTGCATACAGTCTATTTCAAAATAAAAGCACCACATCAGTGCAACACTGTAAATTGACGTTTTTTCCCTTCAACAACAAACACACATGGTTGGGTTTAGGAAAAAAGATCAGGGTTTGGCTTTATAAGCTTGCGGGATGCGAACACTGCTCTCCCAGGTGACAGTTGGGACAGTCGCCTTAACTTTTGTTTATGTCCCGCTGCGTTCCCCACGACGCCATCGAGCACCATTAAACTATACCGGCAACCAGCCGCGTATCATGCTGACGTTGAAGGACGTGGAGTGAGACCGGGTTGTGTTTTCACATGAAGTCATACAAGGTACAACTTTGGTGAAATGTGATGCCATCATCCCGTGAATTGACCTTTTCTTCCTTTAACAACAAACACACGTGGTTACATTTTGCCAACAAAATCACGTGGTTGTGTATAGGGGGAAAAAAACAACAGGATTTGGCTTCACAATATTACGGGCCTCCTGGGTGAAAGCAGTGATTGTTGGACCCATCGACCCCAACTCGGTTTTCCGCCCCCTTAACTTACGTACTTATGTGCACAATTGAAATACTTTATCCCCAGTCTAGTTAGCAAAGAGCTAGACCAGAGGTGAACTGTTCGGCTGGCGGAAGTCTCGATCATCCGGGTAATTTTATGCATGGCAGTAGATCCATTTGGTTTGATGAGCAACTGTCACGGGAATGAACCAGGCCCCGTCTTCAACACTGTATGCAGTTGTCTTTATACAGCCATGCTCTGCAGACATGACAGCTACTGCATGTTGTTCTGTGTTAGGAGAGTAAGCCATCCTCGGACGTTGCTGTTCATCACCATCCCTGGGTTTCCTGAGGAGCTTTGTTCTCACCACATTTAACCCCTCTGTCACTCTCAGATTTATTTACAGTGCTGTCTTGCCCTCCTCTTTCTGTGCATAAATGATGCACGCTTGTCTTTGCTGATACAGCCTCAGGAGAAATTGGGAGCACTTGGTTTGACGCAATGGATCTCCCTGCGAATACAAGTCATTAGTTACGTTTACATGACATCGGAAAACATCGATTAATCGTGTCAGTCTGACTAAAACTGGACTTTTTTGCATGTAAACATGTTAGTGTGACTGAAATCACACACTCAGATCATGTGACTCCTGCATGTATACACTCAATCAGACCCAAAGTGGCCGAGGCGCTCTGAGCATGCTCCACAGTTTCTTGATTAGCATTAAATGTGTAAGACAGGAAGAAGCCGGTAACAACATGGAGAAATCTACATCCAGAGCCGTGACTTTCTGGACAGACCAAATGTACAGAGCTGTAAAGTTGTCCACCATGGTAGCAGTTAGCTGCTAGCTAACCGTAGCTAACTTGTTTGTCCATTGTTTGGTCTGTGACATAATAGGTCAACAGGAAAAAGGTCCAATACTAACAAGCTGAAAGGGGGCATATCTCCACCTATCATAGAGGAGTCGCACATACTTGGCTCAATAAATGGGTTCCCCTCCCGTGCTTGTATACTGGGACAAGGACAGTAGTTGAGCTGTAGTTGTAGCTCCACTTAACTGTGCATGATTGTCAGCCCCACTTAGCAGAGTATCCGTTTATACAAACCTATATTTCTCTCTCTGCGCTCCGACCCTCTGAATCAGACCTACAGTTCTGTTCTGTTAGCTCTTCACATTGACCCTTGCTCTCCTCCCCAGCAGGTATATGTGCTCCCTCAGGGTCAGAGGTCACTGAGGCAATCAAACGCAGCACGAGCACATGCACACACACAAACTGCAGCAGCAGCCGGCTGAGTGACAGTCTAATTACCCAGTGTGAGCGAACCAAACCCCTCCGCTGTTCTGCAGTTAACAGGATCAGAAGGCCACTTGTCCTCCTCCCCTTCACACTCCCCCTTTATGCATATTTTTCTTGTGAGTGCTGCGGTATGTGTGTGTGTTTATGTGTGTGTGTGTGTGTTTATGTGTGTGTAGTATAGAGAGAGGTAGATTGGTCCAAAGACGGCGGCTGATACATGGAAAGGTCGAGGGAATGACTCAGGGTCTGGGTTTACAGATAAAGTAGAGCAGAGAGAGAGAAGAAAAAGGGAATTGCTTTTGGTCACCGGGGGAATAAACCTTGTGTGCTGAGGTTAACTAGGATCACTTGTGTGTATGTGTGTGACAGAGAAAATGCTTTCTTTAATTTAGAGCTCTCGGTTCAGAGTAATTCAGCCTGTACGCCAAGGTTAGATGTCCGAGGTGACGTCCCACTCAGGTTATCCACACAGACTTTCAGCATGATAAGGTGCACTCTGAGTGGAATAATACCCATGGTGTGTTTTATACCTTCAAGATGGAGATCTTGTTTACCAGGAGCCAGTGGAGAGTGGAGGTTTGAAGCAGTGGATCGGGTGTTGGAACAGCTGCAGTGAAGTGAGGCTGTGTGCTCTCTGAGAGGAGATAAAAAGAGAAGGATGTGTCAGCTGGCCCTTATTATTGACCTCCAGACATCACATTTCAAAGAGAGATTGAAAAATGTTTTCTACTGTGTGTTGACTTACACTTAAACACATCATCGGCCCATTTAACTTTGATCCTGTGGCCCTGACCAATATAGAAAGTGTTCAGGACCAGCAGTGGGCTTTCCTTAAACAATCTATATTTTTAAACTGTTACGTGTCAGTTCAAGGCACTTTCATACAGCCCTGTAACACAAATATAAATCTGTCTCAAAGTGTTAGTGCAGGGCAGTATATTCAGTATATACAGGCCACTTTATTAGGGACACCTTGCTAGTACCAGGTGGGACCCCCTTTTTAATTCTTGGTGTCACAGATTCAACAAGGTGCTGGAAACATTCCTCAGAGCTTTGGGTCCATATTGACATGATGACATCACACAGTTGCTGCAGATTTGTCAGCTGCACATCCATGATGAGAATCTCCCGTTCCAGCACATCCCAAAGGTGCTCTATTGGACTGAGATCTGGTGACTGTGGAGGCCATTGGAGTACAGTGAACTCATTGTCATGTTTGAGATGATGTGAGCTTTGTGACATGGTGCGTTATCCTGCTGGAAGTAGCCATCAGAAGATGGGTACACTGTGGTCATAAAGGGATGGACACGCTCAGCAACAATACTAGCAACAATAATATCCATGCTTCCATCTGAATGTGGTTTTTCCAATCTTCTATTGTCCAGTTTTGGTGAGAAAACCCGTGTGAATTGTAGCCTCAGTTTCCTGTTGTTAGCTGACAGGAGTGGCACCTGGTGTGGTCTTCTGCTGCTGTAGCCCATCTGCTTCAAGGTTGGACAAGGTGTTGTTGCTTCAGAGATGCTCTTCTGCACACCTTGGTTGGAACCAGTGCTTATTTGACTTCCTGTTGCCTTTCTATCATCTTGAACCAGTCTGGCCATTCTCCTCTGACCTCTGGCATCAACAAGGCATTTTGGCTCACTGGATATTTGCTCTTTCTGGGACCATCCTCTGTAAACCCTAGAGATGGTTGTGCTGAAAATCCCAGTAAATACTCAGAACAACCATGCCACGTTCAAAGTCACTTCAGTCACCTTTCTTCATCATTCTGATGCTCAGCTTGAACTTCAGCAGCTCGCCTTCACCATGGACTAAATGCATTGAGTTGATTGCACGTGATTGGCTGATTACCTATTGGCCCCCTGACCTTTCCCACTGAAACTGGTCTGCAGTTTATTTCTGCTGTAGAGTTGGGCATTTTAACATGGGGGTCTGTGGGGATTGACTCACTTTTGGAGCCAGCCTCAAGTGGCCATTAGAGGAACTGTAGTTTTTTGACACTTTCCATGTTGGCTTCTAGGGATGCATGATAATATCAGCACGTCATCTGTATCAACCAATGTCAGCTTTTGAATAAACTATGAAAATTGGCCAACATGCCGTCACGATAAGAGTATGCATGTATAATACACTGAACAAAAATATAAACGCAACACTTTTGTTTTTGCTCCCATTTTTCATGAGCTGAACTCAAAGATCTAAAACATTTTCTATACACACAAAAGACCATTTCCTCACAAATATTGTTCACAAATCTGTCTAAATCTGTGTTAGTGAGCACTTCTCCTTTGCCGAGATAATCCATCCCACCTCACAGGTGTGGCATATCAAGATGCTGATTAGACAGCATGATTATTGCACAGGTGTGCCTTAGGCTGGCCACAATAAAAGGCCACTCTGAAATGTTCAGTTTTATCACACAGCACAATGCCACAGATGACGCAAGGTTTGAGGGAGCGTGCAATTGGCATGCTGACTGCAGGCATGTCCACCAGAGCTGTTGCCCGTGAATTGAATGTTCATTTCTCTACCATAAGCCGTCTCCAAAGGCGTTTCAGACAATTTGGCAGTACATCCAACCGGCCTCACAACCGCAGACCACGTGTAACCACACCAGCCCAGGACCTCCACATCCAGCATGTTCACCTCCAAGATCGGACGACGAGCATGCAGATGAACTTCCCTGAGACGGTTTCTTACAGTTTGTGGAGGTCCTGGGCTGGTGTGGTTACACGTGGTCTGCGGTTGTGAGGCCGGTTGGATGTACTGCCAAATTGTCTGAAACGCCTTTGGAGACGGCTTATGGTAGAGAAATGAACATTCAATTCACGGGCAACAGCTCTGGTGGACATGCCTGCAGTCAGCATGCCAATTGCACGCTCCCTCAAACCTTGCGTCATCTGTGGCATTGTGCTGTGTGATAAAACTGAACATTTCAGAGTGGCCTTTTATTGTGGCCAGCCTAAGGCACACCTGTGCAATAATCATGCTGTCTAATCAGCATCTTGATATGCCACACCTGTGAGGTGGGATGGATTATCTCGGCAAAGGAGAAGTGCTCACTAACACAGATTTAGACAGATTTGTGAACAATATTTGTGAGGAAATGGTCTTTTGTGTGTATAGAAAATGTTTTAGATCTTTGAGTTCAGCTCATGAAAAATGGGAGCAAAAACAAAAGTGTTGCGTTTATATTTTTGTTCAGTATATGATGCTAATTCCACTACAGAAGAGAGTTGATGATCGCTAAAATTAGGTGGGGACAAAAGTAGATATATCGTTATCGGGATTGGTTATCAGTTGTTGGATATCAGCAAAAATTTTAATATCATGCATCCCTATTGGGTTTATTTTTCAGCTGCCAGAGGTTGCCTCTTCGTTGCAACCATATATTTGGATATTTGTTAGAATCACACCCAGACAACTGTTACGTAATTACCTACTGAAATCACGAGTACTCATAACACTGTACTGTGACGCAGTTCTTCCCAGTCGTGTCCACTGAAGTCTAAACACAGTTAATGACCTGTGTTGTTGGTTTATGTTGGGAGAGGCTCGGCTCCACTCCGCTTACATCAGACAGACGGTGACGCCTCATCTGTTGGCTCCAGATAAATTTGGTGGTCCCTCAGCATATGATGGCCGGGGGCGTCACTGATGACCCTGCATATGGTACTGCACATCGACAGGCACTCAGACACGCTAACATCAACACAGTCCCACAGAAGAGACGACCACTCGTCGCTGTCCTTGATGGATGAGGGTTTATGTCAAGCAGACGTCCTTTTTATAAAATTTAAAGCCTCAGATGCACCTCCGCCTTTACAGCTGTTCCAGAGCTTCTGACACACCGCTGTACACAGACTTGTGAAGCCATTAGAGCGTCTCTGCAGGTCTGTGTGAGCGAGAGCCCACAGCTGGTCGTGTAACGTCTTTATTGGTCCCAGTGGAAACACTGGTTATGGTCACTCCAACTCAATTATTGCATCTTAGCTAGTGTCCCTGTGAAACTGATAAATATTCATGCAGATTAACCAGAGAACAGTTGGTGTGTGTGTGTATGTGTATGTGTGTCAGTAAATAGGAGTGGTTTCATAAATACCTAGTGGAAGAAAAAAGTTAATTTACTCAAATACTGTACTGAAATAGTTTTTAGATTCTTGTACTTGAGTATTTTCAGTTTTTGTTACTTCATGCTTCTACTCTGTTACATTTCAGAGGGAAATACTGAACTTTCATCTTTTATTTTTATCTGTATCAGTCGCGATGCTATTAAGGTCCAGCTCGCCGCCGGCCACACTTCACTGCTGTTTGGCACGACTTTGGTTTTAAAACTAGCTCCTTCTAGATCAGCTGCAACAGCAAAATTAATTCGACAGTTACTCATTTTTTGGTTAGTAGTTTTTCATTTTAGTACAGGGATTTTCCTTTTTATTTCTAAACACTTGTGGAGACTTGTCACTTTCAAAATGGCCTCTTACTGTAATCCATTGCTGTCACCCACCTGTGCTCACTTATTAATCAGGATTGGGTGATGCCTCCTTCCAAGCTTATAAAATGTTTGCTTGACACCTGTCCACACTTTTGCACCCTGACAAATGCAGAGAGTCAAAACCGGTCGGTGTTTAAATGTAAGCAGCCATGTTTTGATATAAAGGCTTTTCAACTTACAGTAATCCGAGCTCACTACTATCTTGCTCTTCAAAACAGAAGTGTATTTTGAAAACAGACAATGCATGTAACAGGCTGAAGTTGACACGGCGTCCCAGAATGTCAACAACCAACACACCCAGGGTACCTTGGACGTCATATGTGGACGTGGAAAGTCCACCACCAAACGTGGACATGTGACGGAGTGAGAATGTGTTGTTTGGTGTGATGATGTTCTGTAGTCTCATTTAGCCACTTGTTACTCACCTTTTTAATGCCCTCAATACACTGTGCGATTTTAGCAATCTTATAAGACCATTGCATGACACACTGTGAGATGTGGATCTAATAAACTTTGGTACGATGTGAAGTTTGATGTGTGCAGATTGTACGATGGCTGTTTACTACTGAATCGCAGGTTACGACGTACGTCAATATGCAACATCATCAGCGTGCACCGCATCAGCGTGCCTCATCCATCTGCGCCACCATAGGTATCTTGCTCACCTGGAAGTTGCAGTTCCTCTGTAATTTCCTTCCATACAGCGTCTTTTTTCTGGCGGTCATGATAGCAGCTGGAGGAAACATCAAATCAACAAGGCTTCTGCTGCCACAGCTCCACCAAACTTTCCTCTTTCTGGGAGTTCCACACACTTCTTTTTGTTCGTTTTACCTCCATGGCAAGCGATCATTTGTTTGGGTTTAGCGCCGGTGTCGCGGTGACCATTGCGTCATTTCGTGCTGCATTTCTATTGGTTGATTAGTAGACGCAGGTCGTAGCAGCTGTCACACTGTGAGACAGTCATCCTAAATTTCTGTCAGAATTTTATCTTAGGTTGTCCTTGGTCGCAAGACGTTGACAACAGCCGTCCTTGAACCTGTCTCACAGTGCGACGTTAAGACCAACGTTTTAGAGCCACGACCAAAGATATCGCCACGTTTCTCCCACGATGGTCATCTTTTGTCTGGGACGGCCCAAAATCGCACAGTGTATACCGGCCATGAGACAACTAAAATCTTCAAAATTCACCAGTGGGATATTTACTGACGTATTTTATGTCGTAGAACAAAATGTGTCTCTTAAGCTTGTGGCACGCTAACCAAAAATTCAAAAAACTATTGACTTTGAGACGAGGCAACCTTGAGTGCTAAAATGCTAACTCATTCCTGGGTCTAAGGACTCATTCCTAGACCCCTCTACTGACTCAGTTTCCCAGGTTTAAGTGAGGTTTTCTTGTGTTTTTTCAAATGGCCTTAGTGGGTGTGTGTGTTTGTGTGTTCCCATGTTGCTGGCTCAGCAGCATTATTTCTGCGCCACAATGCTTTACAGGCTGACTAGTCTATTAGAAGAACCTGTTTGAATCACGCCGCCCTGCGAGATGAGGGGGCTGTTAATTCCTAGACTGTGAGTAAGTGCACACTGCTGCAGAGGGCTGCTGGTTTAAATTCGCAGGGTTTGATCATACTTCACCCTGGTAATAAGGTGCATTCAATTCTACAAAGAGGCATCTTTATAAATACAGATTGCTGTTTTTAATGACTCCCTCAGACCCTCTCAGGCTCTTAAATAATGATCTCACTCTCTGAGGTTTACAGCCCGCAGCTCACAACTCACGCAGCATGTCGTTATATCACCTACTGTGGGATAAGTGGGGGATTGACTTGGCAAAATGAACCCTCTTGTTTTTTAGTGATGGCCAAGTGACATCAGCAACACCTCATCCCTGTTGTTACACAAAGACAGTAATTCCTCCTCTGGTTTCAATCTGAGGCCTGCACCAGAAAACTGTACATCTGCAAGGATACAGCTTATTTTAGTGGTTTTGGGCGTTGTTTCTGTGAGTGATGATAACTTTGTACTCACAAAAATGACCCTTTGCTCAGCCCCATTCTAGCACTGCACGTATAGCCTAGTTTACAGTGGTGACAGTGACAAATGAAACATCAAATTCATCTTAATTACTGAAACTTCAGGCTTCAGATTTGTAGCTAAAGCAGGTTTTATCAGCTGAGGTTAGCTTAACACTTCAAGTCAAGTCAATTTACAATCTGTAGACCATGTGACACCCTTCGTCATTTCAACACTCACTTTTAACAAACTCGTAGCTTTGGAATTTCAGTATTATTTGTTCCCAATTACCCTGCTTTATGCTCTGTTGTATTCAAATAAGAAAGTTTGGCTAACATTGGTAGAGTGTAAACTTCTTGAAACCAATTTAAGAGGAAGATAGAGCTGCTGGTTGGCGTTGGACAGCGGCCGTGTGTCACTCCGAGTCACTCATCAAGATGAGGACATCAGCTCACCAGTCTGTCAACTTCTGCTAGCTAGCTGCTAGCTTATCAGATTGAGGTTTTCAAATGTAAACATCAAGAAAAAGAAGAAGAAGAAATGGGCATAGCTGATCTAGCATCTTGCTAGCCATTGTACAGGTGTTGGAAAATAAACTGGATGACCTCCATGCAGCATCAGTTACCAACAGGATATCAGGAACTGTAATACCAAAACTTACTGCACAGTGTCATTCAACCATGAACTCTTCTTCTATATGCAGATCTGACAGAGTGAAGGACTCTGGTGAGAGAAGGAGAAGTGTGTGCTTTACTGTGAATACGGACGGGTGTGACGGTGGAAATGTGAGATGCTGTCCTGTTCCTGCTCGTAATAAACACTGTGGATCACTGCTATGCACAGTTGAGAGGTGGTTACAGAGCAGTGTTGCCTGAGTTCAGGAGGAGCAACCATTTGGCCAGATTTGGTGAGGTCTAAACTTGGAAACAATCTGCGGCGGATGCCTCCAGTGATGCAAGAGATAAATCCAGGACACCACCGTTAAAGTCACAGATGAAATCAATAAATTGTCTGTGTCTGTGATGGAGTTAATTTGTAAAAGAACAGAAGAAACTGTACCACAAAGCTACAGTTAAATCACTCCACAACCAGAAACCGTGGATTACCAGAACCAAGGTTAAATTTAAACTAAAAAAACTGAGAGCCCGAGTTAGCTCACAGTAAAACCTACTCCTGAACAGACAGTAAGACAAGGCAAACGTTTTTACATAATTCTCTAAGAATTTTAGCTCCATGTAAAGTGAATTAAGTTGACGTTTACCAGGTAATGCTCGACTCCTCTGCCTTGATGACTCAGTTTATACATTTTTATCACTGCTGACTTAATAAATCAGAGTTCTACCAGGTGAATCATGACACCAAAATATAAAGCAGTAGTAAAACAAATGACTTAAGCATTCATGTTATATATCATCCAGTCCCCTCCGAAATTGTTGAAATGGTTGCACCCAATATCAAACGTTTTAAGACGTCAGAAGTGTACTTGTTAACAGGGCATATTTGGTCATCTTCACGCGCATTTGACAAGTGGAGACATTATATTTTTACCTGTTAAGACAAACAAATTTGGCTTATTAATACAAATGCTAAAATAGAGGTATGGGGCCAGGTAGTCTCGCCACCAGACAATCCGAGATCTCCGCCTTCTGATATTCTGGGGACACTCCTTTCTAAAGTGTGTTTAACACACTGGAGAAAACGGCCGGCAACAAAGCAACACCTCTTGCATTTTTGAAAAGGACACGCCTACTCGGAAATGTGCGCTCCCCCTTTTCTCGTCCGCAAGGAAACAAACACACAGAGAGCTTGAAAATGGATGCCGAGAGATTTAACTCCGTTTTATCAAACGTGTGCTCATCCGTGAAGAAAATATTTTTTCCAGTGGATGTCTTAGTTACAATATGATTGAGCTAACTGGAGTTTAATGTCGTATCCGACAACGGGAGGCTTTTAACAGATGACGTCCTGATGTTAGCTTTGCTGCTAGTGTTAGCTGTCCCTGTCAGCTGCAGCCACTGATGCTTTCTAGACATCGTGATTTCCCAAAACTGAATAAATACCACACATAGCAACACAAAACTGCTTTGCTAGCTCAATCTTGTTGTAACTAAGATATCCGCTGGAAAAAATATTTTTTTTTAATGAGTTATTACCTATTACAGACACCGCTAACGGCTAACAGGGCTAACAGCTAACGGTTAGCCCAGCTAAACGTGCACACAGAAATAGTAATGTTTGTTCAATCATTGTGTTTATAGACTTTACAAACATCGGATTAGTCTAAACGGTGATACAGTGATGTGAAAAATGTGATATGTATATATATATATATATATATATATACATAAAAGCTCTGCTGGTTTTCTACCCGGACTATAGAGGGAATCGCCTTGTTGTTTATAAGGCGATTCCCTCTATAGTCCGGACGGACGGATGAGTCATGGCCTTGAAAAAGATTATGTTTGTTTCTTTTAGTTGGCGAGAATGTGTCGCCGCAAACGCGACAAACATCCACTAACTTTGACGGCGTCTTCTGCGAACACGACTGAGCCATTTTGTACCTGCTAGACGTGTTTCTAGTGGGACTATGTTTACGAGCACAAGAGTTCAGCGAGCCACCGAAGGACCGCCCTGCAGATTTACTATTGGTTCTGCAACGTAAGGAGTTTTTTAAACTCTGAAATTGTATCCGCCCATCTAAACACAAAATCAGGGAGAAAGACATCAGTCTTTAGTTAAGCAAAGCGTCTAAAGACTGACTTGTGAGTCTAGGGGCCATATGGCTTTTGATACAGCTTTTGTGTGCACCTAGTTGTATAGTTTTCCTGTGCAATTGACCAACATCTTGGTGCACTTGGTTTCTGTTTAAAATAAAATAGTCTGTATAATCTGGATCAACTGTTGGTGTGCGTACAACCTGATCATATCTCTTGCTCCATCTGACTTGTTTTAATAATGCAGCAGTTCAGTCTTATAACCTATGGCTAAAACACATGTAAGACCCAAGCTCTATCAAAACTGAGTTATCCTTTAATAACAGCGCTAAACTACTGTTGAGGATTCCAACTAAATCCTGGGACCACAGGTAGAATCGTAAGATGCTGTGGGCAGGTTTATATCCTTTTGTCAATTGTAGTGTGAGGTCCTGTTTGTTGTTTGTCTGTTGTGAGAAAATGAAAGCTGGCTCCAGGCTGCCAGGTGTGTGAGGAAGCTCTCCTTTCTTCCCCTCAGCCTCCTCACTCTCAAATTACTCCAGGCCACATCTTCCTCTTCCACATCCTCTGCACAGTGTTAAATCTGTTCAGTCACCAGCAACGCAGCTGGAAGAATAAGGTGTAATCCACTTTGTGTCCAGATGAAATGAGAGTGAAGCTTTGGTCTGTGTGTTTTGAGGCAGATTGTCTGATTTGCAAAGACATCAATCTCTATCATGTCTGCTTTATGTGATCCCCTCTCACTCCAGCTCACCCCCTCTTTCTCTTTCCCGCCACTTGTGTTGCCATCTGTTCTCGATTAATGTGAGTTACGAGCAGTAATTGAAGCATCTGTTCATCCGGTGTGCATCCTCTGCTCTGACACTCCAACATATAGCACCTCTCTCGTTATATCTCTCACTCCCTCCTTCATTTTGTTTGCCATCATGTCTCTAATACACACACTGCTTCAACTGCGACAGTCATTTGTGGCTGGCTGGTTGGTTGGTCCGCCATGTTGATCCAGACTGAAATATCTCAACGACTACTGAACGGATCCCCTTAAAACTGTGTACAGACATTCATGTTCCCCAGAGGATGAATCCTACTGACTTTGGTGATCCCCTGGCTTTCCCTTTAGCGCCACAATGAGGTTGGTATTTGTACTTTTGAGGAAAATATATCAGTGACTACTGGATAGATTGCCTTTTCATTTTTGTACGGACCATCATGGTCCTCAGAGGATGAATCCTACTGACTTTGGTGAGTCTCTTCTAGTGCCACAATGAAGCTGATATGTGTGGTTTTGAAGCAAATATTCCAACAGCTAGTGGATGGAGTGCCTTCACCATCATGGTCCTCAGAGGTTGCATCCTACTGACTTTGATATGTTTGGGTTTTGAATGAAATATCTTCACAACTATTGGATATATTGCCTTCCATTTTGTACAGACATTCCTGTTCCCCAGAGGATGAATTCCTCTGACTTTGGTGATCTCCTGAGTTTCCTTTTAGTGCCACAAGTTGATATTTTGCTTCGGAGGAAAATATCTCAACAGCTATTGGATGAATTGCCTTTAATTTTTGTACAGACTATTATGGTCGTCAGAGGATGAATCCTACTGACTTCAATGATCCCCTGACTTCTCTTCTAGTGCCACAGTGAGGTTAATAAGTGTGGCTTAAGTGAAATGCCACCTAATGTCATGGATTGCCATTTGGTGTCTATCCCCCTCATGGTAAATTGTTGCTTGGTGATCTTTTGATCAAGAATTGGCATTTGCCTCTGGGTAGTGGTATCCATTAACAAATTTTATGCACATTTTGAAGTATCACATAAAAAAGCAACATTTTTAAAAACTTCTCAAATTGCACAAAAGATTTATGCGCTTGAGGTGACTTGCATTTGTGGAAAAAGAGTTGATGTGCTAAATGGTACCTGAAAATGCCATTGCCAGAAAAGTTCTGAAGTAGGGAACATTTAACTCACATGACCCATCAGCTGTTTTCACTGTTGAGGTCTCCCAGTGCATTAGAACCATTGTATCAATTTGTCTTTGTCTCTGGATGTGAAACATGACCAGTATTAGCTGACACGAAAGAACGATTAAAACGTACCCGATTAAAAACAAATTCCTGAGGATCTCACTCTGTTTTTCTCTTGTAGATGTGTTCAACAGCCAAGGCTTCTTGTTTTGTTTCCAGTTCGCAACCTCTACTTCTTCTACTGTTCACTGGCAGATCAGAGTCATGTGTAAAGCGTAGCCTATACTGCCAACTTCTGACTTAACTATGCTTTGTGTAGCCTGGTTCATTCGCTCCAAACCAGCTGATGAAAACTCGTCTAATACAGATTTTGTTTTGGCAACATTTCAAAAGTTTGCTTAAAGGGGAACTAATGTTTTTTTCAACCTGGGCCCTATGTTCAGATCTCCTTTTGTCTAAATGAGTGATAGGATGTTCAATATGTGACATGTCTCCAGTATGAAGCTAGGGCTGACCTGCCTGCAGCCCGTGAGCGCGCTATATTAAATAATAGGGCACTCAGACAGCGTCAAACAACGTCAAAATACGTCCACTAAAAGTGCATTTTTTTCACACAGATAGGCTCGGATTGTTAGTATAATTATCTGACAACATAACGGAAAGGAGAAATGAACGTGTGTGTTTACCTTTAGCTGGATTCAGACATGTTCCTCTGCCTGTTGCTGCTCCCTCTCTCTCCTCGTCCGCTCTTCAGTTTCAATGAGCTCTGCGTCCGTGTACGTCCGTGTACTCCGTGTTCAAATAAATACGGGCGCTCATCAAATTCAAATGGCTCATCCAGATCCAGTTGGTCAAAATCGGGTAAAATTCAGCCATGACTACTCCAAACAGAGGAACTCCTCACGTTTGTGAGGTCACTCCAGCGGTAACTTCCTTCAACAACTCAAATCTCGCGAGACGTCAGATTTCAGAGCCAGACTTTCACACTCTGAGTGTTTTGACTTGCCACAACAAACATGTCTGAATTTTGACCCGATTTTGACCAACTGGATCTGGATGAGCCATTTGAATTTGATGAGCGCCCGTATTTATTTGAACACGGAGTACACGGACGTACACGGACGCAGAGCTCATTGAAACTGAAAAGCGGACGAGGAGAGAGAGGGAGCAGCAACAGGCAGAGGAACATGTCTGAATCCAGCTAAAGGTAAACACACACGTTCATTTCTCCTTTCCGTTATGTTGTCAGATAATTATACTAACAATCCGAGCCTATCTGTGTGAAAAAAATGCACTTTTAGTGGACGTATTTTGACGTTGTTTGACGCTGTCTGAGTACCCTATTATTTAATAGGTCAGCCCTAGCTTCGTACTGGAGACATGTCACATATTGAACATCCTATCACTCATTTAGACAAAAGTAGATCAGAAGATAGGGCCCAGGTTGAAAAAACGTTAGTTCCCCTTTAAGATTTTGCTTGACAACTAAATGGAAACATGACTGGTGTGTCTCTGCTGTTGGCTGCGGAGCAGGTAGTGCTCGATGGGTTTTTACTTTTTATTCAAATATCAAACTTTTGAACCAAACCGCAGTTACTTTCTTTGCCTAAACCTAGCCACTGTAAGTTTATGTTCATACGTAACTTAACATTAGGGGCGTGACATCAGTCATAGGGCACTGATTAGTAGGATATCAAATGAACCGTTGAATGACGATATGTTGAAGTAAACAAGCAGGCTCGAGGGTGGCATCTGGTTACTGGACACAACTGAAATCTTTCGCTGAAGCATTGATTGAAATTGTTGCACGGCTCTTTAATTTCCGTCGACCAACACTCATCAAAAGTGTCAGTCACAAGCATAAGTCAGGCTTTAGTGTGTAGTGGGGTTTAAGAGATTTTTCAAATTAAAGTGAGGCTATCAGAGTGAACCAAAATGGTGACCTTGTGGCTCGGACAGATAAATAATGAGCTGGAACTGACTACAAAGTGCCGTAAATCCAAGGGGAGCTGCAGGATCCCCTGATAACTCTCTTTACGTTGTCATTTAATGCATTATTATTTATTTACAGATATTGATTATAGTGGCTTTAAAGTCGAGCTTTAGTTTAGTTTTCTTCATAAGCACAGACCCAAGAGCTCCCAGGGTGCTTATGCATGAACACAGAGAGGAGACGCATCAATAAATACACACAAATATAAGTACTGTAGGAGCAAACACACTCTCACACACACACGCCGCCAGGATTAGTCCTGTCCCTTTTATTGATCACTTCACTTTAACTGACACAGACCTGTCAGCTGATGCTGAAGAGGCTGTCTAAGTGCTCGATTGGGAATCAGTGTGAAATACCTGCGAACCAGACGAGCCAGACACGGCCAGAGAAGAGACTCTAATCTGACAAGATTTTTCTGAGATGCTCCAGAACAACTGCTGAGAGACAGACAAAGACGAGACAAAAATGAGACAGAGTGTGTTCATGTTGGAGAGGTGGCGTCTGTGTGTGTCTGCGAGACTGTCTGGATTGTTACCCCCTGTATGAGCGTAGCGGGCAGTGTAGCCAGACTGAGCTAATAGGCAGGATGTGTGTGAGCGGGAGGCTGGAGGTGCTGATGGTGGAGGCAGACTCTTCCTGCTGTCACTTTCTGTCTGCCTCTGGCATGTTTACACCCTTGATGGGGGTGAGAAGCTCTGACACACAAACACACACTCAGCCTTACCTACTGTGCTGTACATTCACTCACACGCAGTCATGCAGAGATAATGGCCGGCTTGCTATGATTGTAACTTCTCCTCCTCTGATATAATCACCCTCATCTGACTGAAATTATCCTCCCCAATCACAAGTAGTCAAGAATAGGACATGAATGCCTAAAATGGGAAAAACTGCATCCTCCATACAGCAGCCAAATCAGTGTGACGCGACAGATTTGAGGGGCAGTGCTAAGTAGAGGTAGGCAGACAGGTGGGGCGTCCATATGTCACCCCAGCTACCAGCCCGGCTCCTCATCTCAGCCCAGCCCCACTGCTCTCCTCTCCAGCCTGGACCAGGGTCAGAGGGCGGGCTGCTGTCTCTCTCTCCTCAGCATGGACACTTGGCATCAGCGTCAGGAGCTAAAACAGAGCCGCCATCCTTTATTTCAGCCATTGTTACATTGATACATCCGCTGAATCTTTAAAGTGGTTTCCTTCCTGTCAAATAGAAGGTCAAGTGTCTCCTTTTAAAGGAGAACTCCGCTGATTTTACACATCAAAGTCTGCTCACAGGTGTTGGGGAGTGATGCTGCGTATGTGATGAAAAATAAGTGATATAAAGCCGCTAGTGTCTCCAGAGGGAGCTGAAGCTGATTTCCCAAAGTGATGTCACTTTTGTCAGCATCAGTTGAGGGTTGAAGACTACAAATTTGAAAATGTAAAAAATGTTGAGGTGTTGAGTTAAGGCAGGAGGAGGCTACCTGCAGCTCTGGAGCCACATGCGGCTCTTTGGACCCTCTCCAGTGTCTCCCCATGGCCTTGACAGAAAATCATCTGGAAATGAATAACAGTTATTCTTGAACACTGTCATTTTTGCAGGCCTAAAGTGATTATTGCATTCTTCAATTGTAAAAATGTGTAGCCTATACATTGAATTCAAAAATGTTTTGACATTTCATCAACGAAAATGAGTGTCATACATCTACAACCTGGTGCCTTTTCCTCTAAACCACAACTTTTTGGCCAATAATGGGTTTTTTAATAGCAAAGGCTGCCGACCCCTGAGTTAAGGGCTCGTATACACACCGTGTTTTTTTGCACCCTCAAACCCACTGGATTCAGTGTAGATGAGCATGAGGCGCGCTCAAAAGCAAGGGTGTCATGCAAGTGTTCCCAAGCACCTGTTTTTCAGGGTGTGATGACTACGCCCTGAGATAAACAGTTCAACTTTTGTAACACGGCAACACACACTGCATGTCTTGTGACGAGCAACAACTAATCACAGCCGGTAAATACCTTCTCTCTCTTCCGTGAACATTAGTCTATGATAAATATGAAGATGATCATTTTAGTGCATGGCTACCCTGAGCTTTACATCTGTACCACAGACAATATTTTAGCCCTAAAACACACTTTAAAAATTGAACTGGGACTCAGGATTTCTTGTAAGTAGATAAGTTACTGGTTATAGTCGGTGTGCAACTTCATGGGCAACCTGCCGCTGCACCCTTAAAAGCTGCCCCAGAGTAGGCACAAGAGAAGCACCCAGTGTCTGTTCCAGGTGATAAAAGTCATTGCATGTGTCCCAGCCCTAAGGCCTGGGCCACACTGCATGCATGAGCACTGCGTGATGGCTGCGTCACCTAACTGCTGTGGTTTGCATGTGTGCGGTGTTCACACAGACAGTATTGTTGCTGCATGTATTAGTACAGTGTACCTCAGGGCTCAATGCTGGGACCACTTTTACTTTGATTACATGCCCCCCCATGGGGCACACCATCCACAGATATGGCAATGCAGCTGCATTATTTTGATCAACTGCTTATTTCTTTGAATTATATATGGATATATAATATTTTGAGTCTATAAAATGTCAGAAAATAGTGACGTAATCGATTAAAATTTTGTAAAGCCCTTCAGATGTCTTGCTTTCACAGTTACGTTGTAGGTAACTGTGCTAGAAGTAATCTTTTCAGTGTGATATCTGTGATGTATGTGGTGTTGGCAGGTCAGTTTTAAGAAATGTAAAGTATTCTGTGTGAACCAACATTTGACTTGTATTCACTACAGCCAGCAAAAGCAACCACAAGTTAAAAGACAAAACCGCAAATAGAACGAAAGGCCATAAGGTCAATAAATAGAGATGATTATATTATCGCTGAAGCTGTGACTGATTTCAGTGTTTTAAGGGATATGACCCCGGCTGTAATTACCAACCATTTATCCCACTTTGTGTTAATCAACAGTGAAATGACACCGTGTCCTGTTCACATTCTGCTCCCGACACCAACACGCCTACTGAAGGCTTAATGCATTAGATTAGTCGTGACCCTGCGGCTCCATTCGTTTCAATGAAGCTGTCTGAAGACGAGGACGGGACAAAGACAGTGTGGGAGCAGAAAGTGGCAGGGCGGGACAGGAGCTGCCATGTAATCTAATTCCTCTCCTCTTTGTCTTCATTCATTTGCTGTCATGACAGATTATGTTTAAATGGGAGGGGAGAGGGCAGGATGATAAATGAGGGAGAAAAAGGGAAGAATGAAGGGGAAGAGAGAGGTAGACAGGACAATTAAGTTACAGTCTGGTCGGCAGTCAGTGAAGAAGAGTGGTGTTTGGGTGTCCTCCTCATGAATTTGATGTCATGATTCATTGCCTCTAATGTTGCTGTGAAATGTTCGAGGGGTCCTAATGAAGTGTGAGCTGTTTGTGTGTGTGCAGTGGTTAGGAGGAAGTATTCAGATCCTTTGCAAGAGTAAAAGTACTGTTACCACACTGTGAAAATACTCCACTACAAGTAAAAGTCCTGCATTCAAAACCTTCCTTTGATATGTCAACAAAATGAAACAAGAATTTTGTGCTTGGTTTTATCCAATGTTCAGATTTTTCTTCAAGAAATGTCTGCACTGTACATATTTGGGATTTGCATATTTGAACATAACATTTTAGAACACTTTTCATACAAACAATTATTTTCTTGATGTCAGTAATCAGCTGGAGGTGTTTCATGGTGAGATGGATTGTATATGTTAGAAGTTTCACCTGATTCAACTGTTGACGTCTACGTTTTCTTCTTCCCGCAGGCCTACTTTCGTCAGGGGGTTGCCCTTCAGTACCTGGGTCGTCATGCCGACGCCCTGGCAGCATTCGCCTCCGGCCTCGCCCAGGACCCCAAGAGTCTCCAACTGCTCGTCGGCATGGTGGAGGCTGCCATGAAATCGCCCCTCAGAGGTAGGCTCGTCTGTCCTCTTTCTCTGCTTCATTCACCATGACTCTCTGCACAACAACATGAGGCAGATTCATACGTTCATCTGTTCGACTGTTCTTCCTTAAACTTTGTGTTTGAAAGTTGTAGCAGAGGAGAGTGATGCTCCGGGGAAACTGGCAAGTTATTACTTTCCTTTTGTTGTGTTATACATAAAAAGATGCCTCTGATGATTTGGATCTCACAGAGAAATGGATGCACATTTGATGTGACAAAGAGGGAGAAAAGAGATGCATAAAGAAGAGATGTAGAAATAAATAAAACAAGCAAGTCAGCTAAAAAATAGAAAGAGAAACATAAAAGCTGAAATTGAAAACTGTGAGCTAGTGAGCTAGGGAGATCGGAGACATCAGCATCCACCGCTGAATCCTAAGAGCACCTGTGTCCACGCCAGGTGAATCTTCCTCTTTATAATGTGGTGACAGAGCTCACATCCACTGCCACTGATGTTTGGTGTCTCCGACGGACACATTCATCCGTGTGTAAACTCACACTGCAGCCAGAGAGTGAGGAGATGCATCATCCATGAGGCAGCGCTTCACTGGGTTCCCAGGGACAGGTTACTATATCAGTGCTGTCTGGGTCGCTCCCTGCTCTCAGGACATTCATATGAAAATAAGAACAAATAGACTGAGATTTTAGACTTCCTCTGCAGGCTTTGGCTGATCCCTGAAGACTCTCCGTTTATCACAGTTACACATTTGGAAGTTTTACACCTTTGATTCATTCAGGCTGCTGTCAGCCCTAGAGTGGTCTCCTTTGGTCTGAATCAGGGACTCATGTTGTTCCAAAGTTGTATAATTGCCTAGAGTTGGTTCGTGTTCTCACGGCAGCATTTACAAGAGGACCAGATCAAATGCCTTGTGTGAGAAAGCTGCTCTTGATTGGTCAGAATTTCCATGTGGGAAAAATCCAGGAAGTAAAGCAAACGTTGAAGAAGAGTACACCTTTTGGAGCGGTCTTGGCTCAGTTATTTGGTTCGCACCAGGGTTCGAATGACAGCTTTCATACCATACTAACCGCACTAATAGACCTAAGTTTATTTAACCGAACCAAACAACTTGAGTAACCAGGTCATGATTTCTGGAAAGAGACATTGATGTTGAGTTTTTCAAATGTATTTTTTACCACTTTGAGCACCACAAGCTGAGTGACATCCATCCATCCATTTTCATCCACTTATTCGAGGCCGGGTCACGAGCTCAGCAGGCTGAGCAAAGCACCCCAGACGTCCCTCTCCCCAGTGATGCTTTCCAGCTCCTCCTGGGGGACCCTGAGGTGTTCCCAGACCAGATGAGATATGTAATCCCTCCAGTGTGTTCTGGGTCTGCCCCAGGGCCTCCTACCAGTGGGACGTGCCCAGAAAACTTAAATGGGATGTGCCCAGGAGGATCCTGATCAGATGCCTCAACTGACCCCTTTCAAGGTGAAGGAGCAGCAGCTCTACTCTGAGCTCCCTCTGGATGTCCAAGCTCCTCCCCCTATCTCTAAGGCTGAGCCCAGACACCCCACAGAGGAAACTCATTTTGGCCGCTTGTATCTGTGATCTCATTCTTTCAGTCACTACCTAAAGCTCATGACCATAGGTGAGGGCTGGGACGTAGATGGACTGGTAAATCGATGGCACTTCCTTGAGTGCCATCTCGTTCCATTATACTGGAGAGATGGCAGACATCTCCACGGCTGATATCTCCAACACTCACTCCAAAACTATCTAGGCTGATAAACAGTATTCAGCTAAGAGATAAAACTTTAGCTTTTTGGGTGAACTGTTCCTTGAATTGACTGAGTTGTTACTGATCTGTGAGAACTATAGACGTAATAGGTATTTTAAGTTCGTCTCTCATTGTTGAGGACGTCAGGATGAAGGTTAGGTTTTTAGACGGAGGTTTTGTTACAGCTTCTTTAAATGCAGACAGGACGTTTCCAGAGGAAAGAGGGGTGTCAATAACAGTGGGCAGATGGGATCCTAATATCAGAAGGAGTTGCTTAATGAGTCTGGAGAGGGTCAAAGAGGCAGGACGCTGCATTAGCAGCAATCTAATGTTTAGAGACACTTAAGAAGGAGAAACCCTCAATATATTTACTGATAATCTCATTTCTGATGAGGCTGAATTTCCATATTCAAGAATCTTGCGAGCACGCTTTATGTAAAGAGCTGAGAACAGTGCAGGGTTAGCTTTGTTTATTAGCATGAATTTGCTTCTCAGGAGGCTCACGATGAAATATTTACAAGGTAGATTCTCGTGTGTCATTGATCTATCCACCCCGCAGTTCACAGTGCACTTTAATGTGCAGGTCTCCACAGCAAAAGAAGATGAAGCAAGAGCGCATACAATCAAGAATGGTTTGCAGGCGAGAGTTGGCACAGGATTATGTTTTTGCCCTTCAGCTGTATCAGAATGAGAGCAAGGCTTCTTGGGAATAGCCTTCTACTTGGCAAGCTCCAGCAAATGTCTATGCATGTGGAATTTTGCATCTGCTCACACGCTGGAGAGCATATCTAGTTTGAGTATTCACAATATTTCCCTTTGAGGTAGAGCGTGTCGATCCAGACGGGGTGTACTGAGCACGAGGCCGGCGGTAACTGACCCAACAAGCTTCTCTGTTTTTGAGGTGAAGCTTTCACAAGCAGCTGCAGCACTGTGAGAAGAATGCACTCTGTGTTATCAGGTTTTGATAGTGATCACAGCATGTTGTGATCAGCTGCAACATCTTAAAGTGTGTGACAGAGTCTCATCTGAACTACAAAGCTTCAGTGTGCAGATCCGATCCACTATGGGAGGTTGTTCTGCTGTCCAGGGGCTGCAACCTCTAAAACTCCATCTCCCATAAGCTTCAAAGCAAGCAAGCCTGCGAGCTAAGATGCCCAGTATCAAGTGTTACCAGTTGTCATGCTCGAGTAAGCAGGAGGAAGGGCAACATCTTGGACCATGGAGAAAGCCAATATTCAGTAAGCACAGGGAGGGAGCTGCAGTATTAACAGCATGGACGAGGGGGCCTCCTCGGGGTTATCGGCCTGCTGCTGGGGCTGCTGATGTCTTTTTTACAGGCTGATGTGCTGTCGGGCATCAGCCAGGCAAGTTGTTAAAAAGTAGAGGGAGTCCTTCCAAGTCTTACTGGGGGATGTTTACTAAGGCTGCCGAGAGTTAGCGTGAGAGGCACAACATTTTAGATCACTACAATTTTTCAATCTAGCGTGGAATTTACTAAAGCTGAGACCAGCTGCAGCTCGTTTCATTTGCATAAAGTGTGCGGCTAAATATGAACTGATGTTTGGCTGTTTTGTCACCTGGTGCGCATGTGTGGGAAAGTATGGAAGCCCATTTCTGCCAGTGTGATCAAAAAAAATAAAGGTTCCTCTGAGTCATGGCAATGAGAAGCTTTGTCAAAATACGGACTAAATATCTCAGAATAATAAGAAATGATACGA
The DNA here is from genome assembly GCF_041903045.1 of Epinephelus lanceolatus. NCBI lineage: Eukaryota > Metazoa > Chordata > Actinopteri > Perciformes > Serranidae > Epinephelus > Epinephelus lanceolatus. The sequence goes on from NC_135752.1 coordinate 38,842,373, forward strand.
AGTCATTATGTTGAGAAAGTTTCTCATTATTTTGTCACATTTTCAGGTTGTCCATCCCATCCTTGTGAACACAATATCTCAAGAATGCCTCAAGGGAATTTCTTCAAATTTGGTACAAATGTCCACTTGGACACAAAATTGAACTGATTAGTTTTTGGTGGTCACAGGTCAAAGGTCAAGGTCACTGCGACCATATCTGTATCATTCTTGTGAATGTGACATCTTACAGCCTCAGTGTATAAAAATGGTGAGTAACAGTGACATCAGCGGTCAAATTCTAGATTGCAGCGCTCACTCGCTCACCCCTCCCATCGGGTAAGTGACGGTGGCCTCGTAGGACAAAAAGCCTTGCACAGACAGAAGTGTTTTTCGAGATTTCAGGAGTATCTAGCGACGAGGTGAATATATATTTAGGAATCTAAACCATGTTACGATATGTTATAGCTTACCAGTGAGATATATGTTATCTGTGAGATAAATGTTAGGAGTGTTTTATTTCTAATTGTTTTGGTAACACGAGCAAACATTAGCACAGTGATGCTAAAATAACGTTTTATGTGATAGTCACGGCACAGTGCTGCAAGTATAGGTTGGTACGATTATAATATATGTGATTCCAGAGTGTTCTTCCACAGGACACAGGGAGACGAGGAAGAGGAGAGGAGGAAGGGGCGAGGGGGTAGTGGCGGTGCTAGACTCACAAGTCAGTCTTTAGACGCTTTGCTTAACTAAAGACTGATGTCTTTCTCCCTGATTTTGTGTTTAGATGGGCGGATACAATTTCAGAGTTTAAAAAAACTCCCTACGTTGCAGAACCAATAGTAAATCTGCAGGGCGGTCCTTCGGTGGCTCGCTGAACTCTTGTGCTCGTAAACATAGTCCCACTAGAAACACGTGTAGCGGTACAAAATGGCTCAGCCGTGCTCGCAGAAAACGCCGTCAAAGTTAGTGGATGTTTGTCGCGTTTGCGGGGACACATTCTCGCCAACTAAAAGAAACAAACATAATCTTTTACAAGGCCATGACTCATCCGTCCGTCCGGACTATAGAGGGAATCACCTTGTAAACAACAAGGCGATTCCCTCTATAGTCCGGGTAGAAAACCAGCAGAGCTTTTAGCTATATATATATATATATATATCACATTTTTCACATGACTGTATCACCGTTTAGACTAATCCGATGTTCGTAAAGTCTATAAACACAATAACTGAACAAACATTACTATTTCTGTGTGCACGTTTAGCTGGGCTAACCATTAGCTGTTAGCCCTGTTAGCCGTTAGCGGTGTCTGTAATAGGTAATAACTCATTAAATGGTCTGTGAAAAAAATACTTTTTCCAGCGGATATCTTAGTTACAACATGATTGAGCTAGCAAAGCAGTTTTGTGTTGCTATGTGTCGTATTTATTCAGTTTTGGGAAATCACGATGTCTAGAAAGCATCAGCTGACAGGGACAGCTAACAGCAGCAGCAAAGCTAACATCAGGACGTCATCTGTTAAAAGCCTCCCGTTGTCGGATACAACATGAAACTACTCCAGTTAGCTCAATCATGTTGTAACTACTTCACGGAACAGCCAGGCGAAGAGGTGTGTCTCGGCTACCCAGAGGGAAGAGGAGGAGGAGGAGAGGGTGGCAGCCTTCGCAGCAGTGTGAGAGGAATCAACAGATTAGGCTGTAGGCTAGGCTAACCATTTAGCTGTAGCTCTGGGATAACGTTAGCCAAGGCTAGGATAACGTTAGCACGTAAACGTAGCCGTCACTTGAACTTAGACGAGAGGGAAAAGTAGTTGCAAACATGAAGCCAAAATGATTTTAAAATATCAGATTGAATTACCTGTCTAACAGAAAGCAGGCAACCTCCGCATCCCTTGTGAAATCCTTCTCCTTCAGGAGTTCTTTCCACCTGGAATAAGCAACGCCGATATTCACTCGCGTTTTGTCCCGTCCTCGCTTATCTGATCTTTTTCTTTTATTTGGTGGCGTGGTTTCCCTCTTACAGGGCAAAACATATGTGTGGTCCTCCATTTAAAGTGCGGCAGAATCATAAAAGTACAAAGCAGGTTCACGCAGAAGCGCCCTGGATTGATCTTCACCTTAACCGTCTCCAGTGACGGCAAGTTCTAGGTAAACGCGAAAGGCGAAGCGCGTATATCCCTTTCGGCCACTGTATTCAAATATGGCAACGCAAGAGGGCAGCCTCCAGCAGACCGCGCCCTGCCTGTGTATATATAGAGAAATCATTCTAAGCCTATGAGAAAGCTTCCATTTGTATGTGAATTGCATTACACTTTAGTAAATATATATTTATGAAAGCAATAGTTGATATTTGCTCATAAACAACCACGTAAATTACACATTGTAACTTTAAGAAAGCCTTGAGGGAATTTCTTTAAGTTTGGCACAAACGTCCGCTTGGACTGAAGAATAAATGCTAAAAAAAGGGGCATTAACTAAATGTTTTTTTATTGTCTATCTACCAGTGTATTTGAGTTTTATAAGTTGGAAAATGGCCAAAATAAATTAAACTAAACTGATGAGAATTTTGTGTTTGAAGGTCAAAGCTCAAGGTCAGTGTGACGTTACACAATATGTTTCGGCCATAACTCAAGAATTCACTCGCTTATTATGGCCAAACAAATGTCTACCAGGATAAAATAATGAAGGTCAAAAGGTCAAAGGTCAGCTTGACTGTGACATCATCATGTTTTAACGTCATATCTCAGGAACAGAAGGGGAGACATTTGGTCAGATACTGAATTGGTGACTCTAATCTTGAAACTGTGCTGATTGTATAGATCTTCTGTGTGTGAAGCATCCATGTTTTCACTGACATGGATGGAGACTGTCAGAGACACTGGACTGGTGGGCGAAGTCATACAACCACAGGGTGGACTGGTGGGCGGAGTCATACAACCACAGGGTGGACTGGTGGGCGGAGTCATACAACCACAGGGTGGTCATTCTCGATTTTTTCTTTTTTCCCCCCATCAGTCAAAATGGGCTCCCATAGACAAGCAAAAGGAGTACGTTCACAGGAGCTGAGCAGTGTACTGCTGTGGACGGAGGCAGCAGGAAAATGTATTTCAGCCTCCCACAAATATCAGTATTAGTGTCCGCTATATGTATAATATTTTCACAGCTTTACCTTTCTGTCAGAAAGCGAACAAAAGTGATAACGTTTCCAGATTTCATTGAGAAAAACAGTGATAATCTAACCTTGCTGAACACAGGAGCTGCTGATCGACCGCTGCCTCCAACAGTTGTTAGTTTGTGCTATTGTGTGACTTTGGATTTTAACCCTTTCAAACCTGGATAGATTGCAGTTTTCTTGTGCTGCATTTAAACGCCTTTCACTCGCATTTTAACCTTTGAAACCCGAGCAAATTGCTTTGATTTGTTCAGAAAATGCATGAAAAAGGCAACAAGAAATTTGCGAGAAATGTCCTGCTAACTGGGAGAAGATTGCAAAAAGTGACAAGAAAAAAAAAATTGGAAAAGGGGGAAAATTATTAGAAAATTAAAAAAAAAAAAAAAAAAAAAGCGAGAAAATGGACAGGAATATTTATTTCTAATTATTATAATTATTAAGTTTAAGTTTATTTACATATTTATTTATTACAGTTTATTTACTTATATTGTTAAAATTATATCAGAAAAAAATATCTCTCTTTCTTTTCCTCTATATAAATCTATATTTACCACTTTTTTCAAGCCATTTCATTGATTATTTTTGCTTTTTTAAAACTATTTTTCAAGAAAGTTTCCTCTAACTTCCACTAATTTCTTCCTTATTTCTCGGTCAGTTATTGTAAGGATGCTCATTGCCTTTTTCTTGTGTTCATGAAAGGAATCAAAGGGTGAAAAACATTAGCTCGGATTCACTAGATTAAAAATATGTGTTGGTACTCCTGTCTGCTTCTCCAAACTGGGGGCGTGCCATCTGCCATCTACTGTAGGTGATACACTGACTATGTGTAAGTACTTCATACACCCCCACTTCAGAATATCTGAACTATCCCTTTAAGAGAATGGAGGCAGACTGTGTTCAGGAGATCGTGCTCTTTACTGAAATAAGTAATGTGCATATTACAAACATCGAATTCTGTGTCAAGTGCAGGTAGTTTATGTAACAGTTTAACAACTGTTCAAACAGCAGTCTGATGCAAATCACAGTAAAACACGAGCTGTGTATTTGTGCACACGCCAGACTCTTTGGCTCGAACACAAGTTGTTTCAGTGCTGAGCAGAAATGCAGCAGCAGCAGCAGTGATGGTGAAATCCAGACGAGGTCACAGCTCCGTTCTCTCTCTGCTCTACATCACTGTAACCCCCTCAGGACCAGACATTAGCACTAATTCTCCCTCCAATCACCCAGAAATGATTTACTGACGGTGTAACAGCTGCACGCCTCGTCTCCATACCAACAGGTCTCCTGCAAGTCGTGTGCAAAGTGTTGTATTTTTGGAATTATTACAAGGTTTAAAAGCATTTCCATTATGTCAAGTAAAGCAGTATTGTGGATGTAAATATTGGATGTTAAATCATTTTTACCATTTGCTCTGATAAATCAAAACGTCAGGAGACATTTTAAGAATATATAATGGGGAGGCTCTCTCTCTGTGAACAGCCCAACAAGTCAGGAACTGCTATTTAAAGGGTAACTTCAGTATTTTTCAACCAAAGCTCAGTATACACTGCGATTTTGGGCTGTCGCAGACGAAAGATGACCAACGTGAAATAAAATTCTGACAGTGTCAAAAATTTGGGATGACCATCTCACTGTGTGACGGCTGTTACCACCGACGTCTGCTAACCAACTGATAGAAATGCAGCATGAAATGAAGCGCTGATTAGCACGACAATGCTAAATGCTAGCGGATGCTAATGAATCGAGCTCTTGCTGCAGAATTGACCAAGTTGGCCCCATTAACCTAGCCACAACCACGTCCACATTCTCCTCCTCCTCCTCCTCTTCTGAAGACTTTTTTTGACACATACATTTTGCTATAGCGAGGGCTTGAACATGTTTTCATCTTTCTCTTAACACTACAGTGGCGTAAATGGATGACGCGCGCTGATGACGTTTGGTTCTTGTGTATTGACGACAATGGATGTTATAGACCTACCAAAGTTCCTCAGCCACTTCGTCTGTGAGGTGTCTCAGTTTTGACTCGTGTTCCTGTTCCTTTAGCTAAGACCCACAGTTCTCACATGAGACAGGGAAAAAGGTGAACAGGGTTTATTGAGACTACAAAAAAGAAACGAAATGGCAAACCAAGTCCTGATACTGTCCACTACACACTCGATGTCATATTTCTTTATATCCTCACCCATTATTATACACTACATTCTTTATGCACTACGTTATTCACAATCTCCTTTTGTCATGCACACTTACAGCACCATACCTGACGTAAATAACTTGTTCCTGTTATCTAACACATAAATAAAGTTAATTCAAAGATAACCATAGCATAGTCCACTCCTATACACTATTCAAAATATACAGAAACTGTGCAAACTTAAATGATATCAGAACCTGTGTAATATGTCATATTGACACAGACATTTTTACCACATATTGATAAGTGCTTAAGTGGTTCTTACAGATGTACGGCTGTGATTCAGTAGGCAGTGTCATCGTACCGTCTGCGTACATCAAACTTGATGTCGTACCCAAGTTTATTAGATCCATGTCGCACAGTGTAGCTGCACTACACTTATATGACTGCTAAAATATCAGTCTGCAGGAGGCCCAGCTGACAGTGACAGCTATTTCTGGAACTTGTCTGGTATTGAGAAAGAGCGCTGCAGAAGGTTGTGGCGAAACAGGCTGCAATGTAACCTCATGGGGCATTTGTGCACTGTCAATGCACGTCCACTATCAGTGTTTGTTTTTGTCACTGACAGGCTCAGATTGTGTCTGACAACATGATGAAAGGATCCCTACAGAGATAGAGCTTTGTGTTAAAGAGTAAGATCCATTTTGTTTAACCAGAAACAGCCCTGAAATCACCGTCACCAAACCCACCAGACTCCATGACTCAGGGGCAGTTTGACAACCTCAGCATCAGGGGTAGGGCTGTCAAAATTGCCCAAAAATGACGCTCGAATATTCCTTCTAAAAATAACTCGTAGGTTCGACCCATTCGAATATTTTTTTTCCGCATTATGTCCACAAGAGGGCAAACTAATACAAGGAAACATACTTGTATATGAAACATAACTACCTGTAGGTATTTTTATCAACATAAACGTCTTTGAAAACATTTACATACCTACACATTAAAACACATAAAACAATTATCTATAACATTACGTTATAAACGACCGCGGACCTCTCGCTCGCCCCCCTTCTCTGACCCGTGACCACACCGCCCGCGGAAGCTCTGCGAATAGCCTCGAAGCACCGGACTGTGACCGTCTCGCGCCCTGCAGCAATCATTTCGGCGTCTGGTCTATTTTCTGCGCGAGCCGCGAGCGAATGTGTCAAGCCGGGTGACGGAGACAACAGCTGGGAGCAGAACCGCTTGTCAACCAGCGTGGAGAAATGCACGTCTGATGCCAACGCCCACTTGCAAAGAGGACGGCTGTGGTGGTGTTTTTTTTTCTCTCTCCACAATCGAAAAGCAACTTTCACATTCGAAGGTCCATTTTTTTTTTTCAAATTCAAATTTAAATTCGAATTTAGAATATTCGTTGACAGCCCTAATCAGGGGTTGGAATTAGGGGTTTAGATCACCACATGATTCCCGAGCGCGGCACCACTGCCGCTCACCGCTCCCTCAGCGGATGGGTCAAATGCGGAGAACAAATTTCACACACTGTGACAGTCAGTGGGACTTTAACTTAACTTTAACTTAACAGTGTGATATAAGCATGTTTACTTAATTAAAGGATACTTCTTCCACCACCGTTTATCCTGTGCCTCACCTCAGCAGTCGTGATGGGTAGGTCGACCCACAACCCATGGCTCCCACGATTGGACCTGAAGATCGGGTGGTTCATGTAAGCTTGTTGGAAAATATTGCGGGGTTCAGGCTGGCAGGTCATGAAGTGACAAAGCAGCTTCCGGAGCAAGTTTTAAAGAACTTACAGAAATATTGTGCAATAGTCCACCTTCCACCTTCTCTTCCCCTCTGTCTCTTTGACACGCGCACACACACACACACACACACACACACACACACACACAGCAGGCAGCTTTATCATCAGCAAAGCTGCGTTCAGGGTTATCGTTATCTGGTTTTTGACCAGGAAAATCTGTTGAGGTCTGACATATTTAAATCGTTCTTGTCATAATGTCTGGTAAAAATATTTCCCTCTGAGAATATGTCCTAACAGAAAGCGTCTCTATGTCCACACTGAATATGAAACTTATGTAAACAAACCACGTAGGACATCTGTTGTGCAAACTTAAAGGCATACTTCACTGATTTCGTCTGGCCGTATACCTCTGGGTATCCAACAACTGCTCTTCATCAGATCTGATGAAGAGCGGAGGCTCGAAACGTTATCATCACAAGGTGAAACAAATTCACTTAATAGGAGCCCTGCAGCGTGCGAGCCGTCTTCAGTGTTCCAGTTACACACTTTTTGAGCTCAGCACCTGCACAGTTTTGTTTATGGATGTGCATGCTTTTCACTGCTTTGATATCCAACAACCGCTACCACCAGTTTCTCCTCCATTGTTTACCAACTGTAAACTTGTTGTCATGACCACCAAAAGGGGAACCGCCTCTCAAATCATCCCATTGGACGATGGGGAAAAGATAATGCAAAAAAGATTACGTGGGGCCTTTTCCACTCTGAGTTGAAGTTTCTTTTTGACTCGAGGAGTTCAGAGTGCTCTGGAAAAATCAGCAGACACCTAGAGCACAGAGACACGAAGCACGTCACAACACCAAAAATGTGAGCAAAACACTTCATTCTCTCTAAAAACAAGTACAAAAAGCCGCCTCCAGCTTCTAAGACACTTCCTCTCCTTGGACCCTCACAGCAGACAAGGAAAAACTCCTTTAACAGGGGAAAAATAAGAAGAAATGAAAAATGTATTACAGATCCTTGAAAAGTCATGGAAAAGTTTTGAAATTTTGTCCTTGAAAATGTGTAGGAACTCTGCTGGTGTCAGGTATATACAGTTGCAATCAAAATTATTCAACCCCCATTGCACATTAGGCTTATTGGCAAAATGTACAATTTTTCAGCTGTTTGCAATAAACAAAGTAGACAAGAACTGTTGAAATAGTTTAATAAAACTAATATTACCATGGGTTTTATCCAAATTCAACACAAAATGCTACTTTTAATCACTACTGCAGTCTCAAAATTATTCAACCCCCTGTTTCAAGCACACCTGATGCAACTAATCAAGGGCTTCATTAGTTCAGGTGTGCTTGAGACAGAACACATAAATACCTGGACTGGCTAGGGTTTTGTTGAGAGTGATGTTTGATTGCATGTTAGAAATATGGCTAAGTCAAAAGAATTGTTCAAAAAGTTCAGAGAAGAAATCATTGCCTTGCACAAACAAGAAAAAGGATACAAAACGATAGCAAAAGCTCTGAATGTTCCTAGAGATACAGTTGGAAGCATAGTTCGCAAGTTCAAAGTTAAAGGAACAGTGGCTACACTACCTGGACGTGGCAGAAAGAGGAAACTGTCAGCAGCTGCCACCAGATTCCTGAGGAGGCAAGTGTTCAAAAACCCTTGAGTGACTGCAAAACACCTGCAGCAAGACTTGGTGGCAGCAGGCACTGAGGTTTCAGTTTGTACAATAAGGTGCATACTAAACACTGAAGGGCTCCATGCCCGGACGTACACCACTACTGACCCAAAAGCACAAGAAAAGTCGGCTCCAATATGCTCAAAACCATATAAATAAGCCACAGAAGTTTTGGAATTCTGTTCTGTGGAGTGATGAAACAAAACTGGAACTTTTTGGGCCTATGGAACAGCGGTATGTCTGGAGGAAGAAGAATGAAGCATATGCTGAAAAGAACACCCTGCCTACAGTGAAGCATGGCGGTGGCTCAGTGATGCTCTGGGGCTGCTTTGCTGCCTCTGGCACTGGAAACCTGCAGCGTGTGGAGGGCACGATGGATTCAGTCAAGTATCAGGAAATCTTAGGTAAAAACGTCGTGCCGTCTGTGAGGAAGCTGAAGCTTGGGCGTCATTGGACCTTCCAACAGGATAATGATCCAAAGCATACCTCAAAGTCCACCAAGGCTTGGTTTCAGAAGAAGAAATGGAAGATTCTAGAGTGGCCGTCACAGTCACCTGACTTGAACCCCATAGAAAATCTCTGGTGGGATTTGAAGAAGGCGGTTGCAAAACGCACACCCAAGAATATTACTGAACTGGAGGCCATTGCCCATGAGGAATGGGCTGAGATTCCTCAGGAACGCTGTCTGAAGCTGGTGTCTGGCTATGCATCACATTTGCAGCAGGTCATAACAGCAAAAGGGTGCTCTACTAAGTACTGAAGATGCTTGTCATGAAGGGGATGAATAATTTTGAGACTGCAGTAGTCATTAAAAGTAGCATTTTATGTTGAATTTGGATCTTGTAATATTAGTTTCATTGAACTACTTAAACAGTTCTTGTGTAATTTGTTTATTGCAAACAGCTGAGAAATTGTATATTTTGCCAATAAGCCTAATATGCAGTGGGGGTTGAATAAATTTGATTGCAACTGTATGCGTAATGACAGACCGTCAGCTTTGTTGAGGTCGATCATGAACGTGTCCTCCATCCAGTTCATTAGCTCTGACTAGCATCACAACTCTGCTCCTGTTCTTGACATTACCAGCGTACACTCCCCGCAGATGAAACCTTCACATTAATTAAACATTTACAGTGTGATGTCTGTTTTTATTTGAGCCTTGACAGATGAACCTGCGCCTCCAGAGCTGCTTCCTGTTCGGTGTTACACAAAGAGAGGAGCTGCAGCAGTTTACTGACAGGATGCAGCGCGGTGTAACAGACATAAAGCTACTGCCATTGATTAACACAGATTCAATAAATCTATTGTCAGAGCTGCTGCCGTTTCTCAGCAACACAAGTTTGTTATTGACACTTTTTCTTTCAGTTTTCACTCAGCCAAGATGTTGGTTACAGAAACAGATACACAACTCTCTGAAAATATCAAAATACTCACTGCTAGAAGAGATACACTTTAATAATACAAACCTCAGTCCAACAGTCGGTCTGATGTCTCCAGGCGGCGTTCAGTTGCATTTCACACTTTTGTTCGGCAGCTGTCTTCTGAGAGTTTCACAACAATCTCAGTTTGTCAGAGCCGCCGACGCTCCGCAGTCTCCATCCTCATGCACACCCAGCATTTTACCAGCAATCTGCATATAACTGTCTGTCACATTTCATTTCAGCAGGAAATGTGATTCTGAAAACGCTCACTCATCAATAATCTTTTTCATGACACGTAGAAACTTGGTGCTGTGAAGAAACTGTTGCAGAAAATCAGCCAGTAAATATCCAAAACAGAAAAAAAAATTCCTATTTGAATATTTCACAGCAGTTTGTGTGACGCTATGACACAAAATGATCAAGGGAAATGCATGCTGATGGCTCAGGACATGTTTTAAGTTAAGTACTAATACCACACTGTTAAAATACTCCACTACAAGTTAAAGTCCATAAACTGTTCATGCTGTCAGTGTTTTTCTTTTCTGTCTGATGTGTTTGGATTAATATTCCTGCTGCATTCATGTGTCATTTTACTGCTGTAGATGTTTATGCTCATTTTAACTCCTTTATATCCTGTTGTGTAGTTTAATCTACAGCGATGCATCATATTCTATAAGATCATCATATGTTTGTAGCGTCACTTCCTGTGAGAACCACATTTCATTTAAACCTTGTGTATCTACATTCACAGTGTGGTGTAAGCACGTTTACTTAATTAAAGGATACTTGTAGTGATGGATAGGTTGAACCCACAACCCGTGGCTCCCACGAGTGGACCCAAAAGTCGGGTGGGTTCAGTAAGCTTGTTAGAAAGTATTGCGGGGTCATAAAGTGACGGAGCATCTTTCTGAGTAAGTTATTCACCTCTTGTACTCCACCCTCATTTTGTAGCGAAAACGCCTAAAATGACATACCCAAATTAAAATGACTGTAGCTTCTGAACCGCTCTGACTACATGCATGCACGAGGTGTTGCCAGAAAGAAAACTCCCTGAAGTTTCTTGTGAAAGTGTCAGAAACACTCTAGGTGATACAGAGACAGAGTAATGGGCCTCTGAAGTCAGTAAAAAAATGAAGATTTTGCCTAAAATAAAATAAAAAATGTGTTTCAGGATGAATAACTGTCTGTGGCTTCATCTGAGCAGGTAAATGACACTGTGGGGCTGTAGGCACACTATCAATGAACACTTGTTCCAAATTTGAAGAAGACTGCTCAAAGTATGACCATTCTACAGTGTTTTTACCATGAAAAGATCCAGGCGGAGCTCCAAATGACAAGTCGGTCACTCGGCTTCAAAACAGTACTATCAGTGATCAAACAACACTCAGCCAGCTTCAAACATTGTACCTTATTGAAATCAGGTGTGATTATGATAGCTGATGTTGTTTATGACACAGAAACACCATAAAATATCACCAAATAAAGCCATATGAAGCGTGAAAGTTACGATCCCACTTTCTAGACGGTAGATCTCAGACAAAAATAGTGGTAGGAGTGAGACTCTTACCTTTTATAAACCAGCTAAGTCCCCACTAACAGCTCCACATAAGATCGCGAGTAATCCTTTAACTTTTCCCGTCGAAAAACGGCATGACATGACTTGTCACCACTCATCGTGATTTTGGACTTTGTGTGTTTAGGCTGCTCTGGTGCGAAATACATAAGGAATAAAAGAAAAACGATTTTATTTTTGAAAAGTTGAGAGCTTCCTGAATCCAGCAATACCAAACATCACATGGTTTGATGGCGTAGTGCGCCTGGAAGATACCATTTAACAGAGGAGGAGGGGAGCGAGGACGTCGGCGTCCTGGCGGAGTTAGAGAGGTTAAGAACCTACAGAAACATGGTGCAATAGTCCACCTTCCACCTTCTCTTTCCCTCTCTCTCTCGATAATTGAGCTACAGACATTTTCATATTGTGCGCCACTAATGCTGCCACGGCAGACACAAGGAGAATAGAAGCGGATCAAGAGACAGACCCACCTCTCTGCTTCTCTCTCAAACTCAGACTGAAATCTGATCAAACAGTAAAACTAGGCAGTGCGGATCAAATATGAATCAAGATTCTGTTAGCGCACAGCCTATTTCTTGCCTACAGTGTTTTTAGAAACATATTTTAGTGCCCTGTTTAGCTGTAATAGCAAGAGTTTGTGAACAGGAGGTGGGTGCCATACTGTTTCCTGCACAGCGAAAACAGAAGCCAAAAATATCAGATGATCAAATTTAAACCAAGACTCTGTTACTACCTTGCCTGTTTCTGACCTCAGGCGTTTTCAGAAACATGTTTTAGTTACTGTTTAACTGTAATATGAGATTGTTTGTTGCCATCTGGCCGCCATTGTGTCAAACGGACAAGCTCATGTTACGTCACCCACCAGTGGGAGTGTTTATTGGTCTGGTCAGGTGCATTCTAGTAGTTCTAGTTTTCTACCTCTTGAGTAAAAGCGAATGCCACAGACCCTTAACTGTTTTCTCTGGTCATGTAGCTCCAGTGTCTTTCCACTACACAGACAGACCATCTTTCCAGCAGCGAAATACTTCTTTAAGACATAACCAATTAAAAGATAGTTTGTACTTGCTGTCTTCCTACGTTTGCACTTTTTAAAACAGAAAACACACATTTTATATTGTGATAATTACTGAAAATGATACAAAATATAGCCAGCAGGAAGTAGGTTTATATTAACGATGGTCATTCCCAGAATCTAAAGGCTCTGGGTTGTGGGTTTGTGGGTTGCGTTAAGGTTGGGCGGCGAGGATTGGCTCTCATAACGGCCGGCTTGGTGCGAGTTTTAAAAAAGCCTGACCCACATTTTACCTCTGACCTGTGTCTTTGTCTTTCCACCTCCGCAGACTCCCTTGAGCCGACGTACCAACAGCTGCAGAAGATGAAGCTGGACAAGAGCCCGTTTGTGGTCGTGTCCGTCATCGGTCAGGAGCTGCTCACCCACAGTTTCCACGGCGCCTCAGTCGTGGTGCTGGAGGCCGGGCTGAAGATCGGCACGTGCTCGCTAAAGCTGCGTGGATCCGTCTTCTCGGCCCTGAGCTCGGCCTACTGGTCTCTGGGTAACGCGGAGAAGAGCATGGCGTATATGCAGCAGGACCTGGAGGTGACCAAGACTTTAGGTATGGAAGAGGAGGCAGTGATGGAGCGAGGTGTGAACTGGTGGTGGAGAATGTGAACGTCACGTACTCTGTGTCTCGTCCACAGGTGACCAGTCAGGTGAATGCCGTGCTCATGGGAACCTCGGCTCTGCGCTCTTCTCCAAAGGCAGTTACAGAGAAGCACTGGCCAATCACAGGAACCAGCTGGTCTTGGCCATGAAGCTCAAGGACAGAGAGGTACGTCTGAATACATAGGTGTGAGAAAGGGAGCTGGCAGGGTAAAGTCTGCTTGATGCCCGACTGATCCAACTGATTCAGACATTTGCATTCACGCAGCTCCTCTGGGTAATGTCTAGACGAGTTCAGTCTCAGTGCATGTAAGAGAGGCTCAAGTTAGAGATAACAGCCTGATTTCAGTGACCCCACACGTCCACAGAATGATGGTAAACAAGTTTAAAGGGGACGCATGCAGCAAACGTCCCTGCAGGGATGGGACGTTACCAGTATACTAGGTACAAGTAGAGATCTCCCAGTCTGAGTTCTTTAATGTGGTCCACTCCGTTACTCTGATACTAAGTGTTGGACGCAGCTGTCGTTACTAAATCTGGCACGTCATATTTTTCATGAGCTACTTCATCTGGATGGATGGATGGATGGATGGATGGATGGGTTCGCTTTTTTTCTGTCTCCACAGTGAAAGTTGTGGATGGTACCAACAGAAGCGTTCCTTAGCGTCCCCATGTTTGGTCCCCCCTCTGTTGGGGTACCTAGCACACAGATCTGGTACTAAAAGGTGGAGCTAGAAACCCTGCAGTCTGATTGGTCAGTAGAGGACGCTCACTCTGGTTTTATGTAACCTCTGTTCATACATCAGTAAACTACAACTATAAAATGAAAGAGAAAAAATAACTTTATTCACTGGGCCGACTGCCGGCAACTTTTAAGGTGGAACGTTAACTTGTAATGTTACTCAATGCATGAGTTGATGACGTGAATCCATCAGCACACCTTAAATTTCACTGTGACAACTTTGAGCATCACTTTAGTTTTTATATGACACACACTTTTAGTAATGACTTTAAAAATATAGATTAATTTGGAGCGGATTATGTGAAGGTCATATATTCTAATCCTCACTTCCTGTGGGCTACAGCAACACTAAACCCCTGAGCTTGCCTGAGAAGGACTAAATGCACAAAGCTGCTATTTTTAAATATCCCATGGAGAGAGACTCTCACTGCAGCCTGTTCTATTTTGTTGTGAAAATGTGGGCGTGCAGCCTCGTTCTGTGGACGATAAACCAGGTGCAGACTTCCATCTGTGTCACCGCTGATGAGGAAATACAGCGAGTGCTGGACGGAGCAGTGAGTGACAACAACCCCGCCCACATTTAAGAGGACTGTCTGAACACACCGAGGGTCTAGGTACCATGTCTGAAGGCTTACTGCTGGTTCCAGAGGGACTGGACTGAAAGGGTTTGGTGGAGACGAGGTTTAAGATTCCTGTTTTTGTCTTGAGTTTAACCGACTGGACCAGTCCATTAGAGTCAGGCCTCGTCTCCAGGGTCCTTCCCAGAGGCCATGAAGACCATGGGGAGGTGGGGTCAACTGTCACCACTATGTCTCCAGTACTGACGTTACTTTGAAAGTACTATACTTATACTTAAATGTACTTAATTACATTAAACCGCTGCCAAACATGTAACACATGGTAGAGATGATACTTTTCGTTTTAAGGTCCAGTGTGGAGGATTTAGTTCCATCTAGTTGTAACATTGCAGAGCTAAAACTTCCCCCATGTGGCAAGCATGTTTGAGATTGATGGTGGCAGATTAATGCATCTATTCTGAGCCAGGGTTTGGTTTGTCCATTCTGGGCTACTGTAGAGACATGGCAGACTGCATGGAAGAGGACCTGCTCCCTATGTAGATATCAATGGCTCATTGTGAGGGAACAAAAACACAAGGATTCTTAATTTCAGGTGATTTCACACTAATGAAATCATAGTTATGACTATAATATTTAATTTCAACCAATAGATGCTGTCAAATCCTGCACATTGAATTTTTAAGAACCAGAAGGCAGCGAGACTTAACAGCACAAAGAATCAGATGTGTTCTTGTGCAGTGCTGACGTAGACTTGATTTGTTGTTGAGCAAACTTTCATTCCCACCTGATATGTATTATTTAGGAGCCATAGCCGTTAGTCCACAGTATATATGATATGACAGCATCAGCAGTTTATCCAACACTGTAGATCTCCAGAGATCGCCCAGATTACATCACAACCCAGACCAACAGAAAAACAAACTTCTCTCAGCGTGTTTGGAACATCTCTTTCTGCTCTCCGGCTCTCTCATGTTCTCTGGAAAGCAGTTTTTCTTCGTCTTGGCCCCGGGCTGCAGCTAAACTCACCGGCTCTCTTCTCAAACACTTTGGACAGTTGTGAAAACCATAGTTAATTAGATCGCTGTTAGAGATTAGACTCTGGCCCCTTTATGTCTCCACACACAAAGTGAAGCTGTCAGGTTGTTTGTGTGTGTTTACCTTCGTTTAACTACTTCCGTGTGTGTGTGTGTGTGTGTGTGTGTGTGCTGCTTTCTGAACTTCATCAACATGTGAGAATACACCGTTGTGTGATGGCAGGATTTAATATTTTATTTAATCTCACTATTCTGTGTCTGTAGAATATTGTATTGTCTCTTTAATATTGAAGGAAAAATATGAACAACCTTATGTGTGTGCGTGTGTGTGTGTGTTAATCAATAATGTTCTTCGATCTTGTTTTCTCTGCTGTCTGTGTCGATAGTTTCACGTGTGCCAGCAGAGTATTTATATCTGTGACTGTTTACCTGTTGACATGTTGTCAGTCAGGGTTCAGACTACACGACATCAGCCTGATTATAGCCCGATGTGGCGTCGTACAGTGCCGTCTCAGATCGTGAACGACACTGAGCATTGTACGCAGTAATCCATTGTTTTATCTCATGTGGTGTGTCATAGTAAGCAACAACCGACGCCACGTCTGGGACGCCTCAGGACGTTCCAGCCTTTTTGATATTTCCTGTGGGGACATGACTGTGTGTGAAGCAGGCAAGGCACTTTAGCATCCTGCTGAACCGTTAGCATCAAGCTAGCAGAGAATGTTATTTCTTGATAATGCAGAAGGATATAAAGGAATAAAGTTCATAAATAGCAACGAGGCTTTTACTGACCACAAATTGAGTGACGTCTGCGAGCTGCACTGATTCATACACACACGTTATTAAATCATCACTCGCCAATATCTCATGTAAACATATCAGCAGGAAGTGATGAGGTCAGAGTCTAGACACCAAACTCTAACTATAGTCTGCTGTTGAAATAAAGATTTAAAACGTAAGTTGTCTGACTGAACTGCAGAGGATACAAGCTTCATTTGAAACAGCTGGCGCAATAGAGACAATGCCAATGACGCGAAATACGCAACTTAAGCAGTGCGAATGAAGCAAGTAGCGCGATTTCACGTGATATTCTTATGTTCGAGAGAAATTACTGGAGGAAGTTCATTCATGAATTAAGTGATTTCGAGTGTGTATGATACGAGTTAGGGCCGTTTCATAGTCGATGCAAAGGCAAGTAGACACGAACGCATTGGGACGCATTGGCTGCCATGATGCGTTGTTGCGTCTCAAAATGTGTTGTCCATTTTTTTGGTACGCAACGCAGCGGCGTGTGTAATACCATGCGTTGCCAGTGGGGGTGATAATGCAAGCGATGTACCCAATCAGTCTTTTTTCAGCATTGGCAGTATAAAAACAAAATCGGGGAGTGCAGCAAAATGCCGCCTACCTACTTTTGTTTATACAGAATGTGCCTTTTTCGGGGCAATGGGGGGCGTGAGCAAGTAACAAAACATGTAGCTCAGCGTGTGACGTAAACAGTGACGTGGGAGGGAAGCCGCGGCTGGTCAGTCCTTCGGCGATTCTCTCATAAGTCGGCCCGTCCTTCACCGTCCCCGTCATCTGACGGTTAATGGCCTCTTCGTTTGCGAGGACAAGGAGGGCGCGCAATTCCTTGTCTCCCCAGTTGCTCATCTTTACAGTGTCTGTCAGGTTTGTGTTTCCCTCTTGCTACTAGCTGCTCGCTAATTCCTGCTATCAGCTGTTTCCTGTTTATCCACCGCCAGTGGGTCGCACGTGCATCGTCATCAACAGCTCCTCCCACAAGTCATCAACAGCCCCTCCCGTTGTGGAAGGGCACTTCGGTCTGTTTAAACCAAAAGGGTTCCACCAATATGTCTACCTTACGAGGCGGAAAATTGGGCACCTTGGATCAACTCGCCAATCTGGCTCTGTGTGTCTAAACGGCAAAACAGCCCAACATTCACTGAAAATCTGGCAGTGTAAAAGGGGCTGCAGAAGAAGCAGGTGTGAAATATGGTGGGCGAGGAGGGAAAACTTTGCAAACTGGTACGGACACACCCCCATTTATATGACAGTTCCTGCACTCTAATGAAATAGCAGTACTAGCTCGCCAGAATGTACCAGTGACTCTGCTACCCCCTATTGCGCGAGCGATATATTGCATTTCAAGTGTCGCCTCCGTCCAGTGTGTTGATTATGAAAGGAAGTGCATTGCTTGCGTCGCGTTGCGTGCATTGACTATCGACATCGACTAAACGGCCCTTATTTGCACGTATGAAACAAGTCAACACAAAATATTCCAGCGTGAATAATGCAATGTGAAAATTCGCATGTGGTGGTGTGAACACAACATTACGCTGCCTGGTGAGGCGTGTTTTCACCTCTGCACTGTCAACAACATCATCCTGCCAATATTTCACAATAAAAGCCTCGTGTTGAACAAATGAAGGCATTCTGTTCACAGGGGGACTTTTATTTTGAAACGGAAACAGGAAGTATTGAGATAAAAACACATACTTATAGTATTTTAATGCCTGTGACAGGATGTAAACATTGAAACTGTAGCAAAAGGTGGTACGAGCGCGGTATGATCATCAAAACACCATCTTCACTGCCTGTCTGTTGGTTTGCATGGCTCCATAAATATGTGGAGTATCAGCTTTCAGTTGTGGAAATACAGCAGATACAGACAGCAGGCAGCTCTACAGCAACAACACGGTCTGTGTGAACACTGCACACGTGAGTGTTGGGAGTCATTTTAGGGTTCTGGTGTAGACAAGGATATTTGTAAAATGATGTGTGGACGGCTTTTGCTTTTAAACGGGGGAAAATATCTGTTTACAACAATATCTGGATACATATAGACAGCTGATCATTATTATTATTATTATTATTATATATTTCCCGGCTGCTAACTCAATAAGACGTTTCTAATGTGCAGCTTTATTGTAACTGTGCTACGGCCACTATAATGTTGTTGGAGGCTCCACTGGACCCTCATACAGCGGCAGCTCGATATTACAGTCACACACACACGCGCTCGGACACACACACACACGGCCACTTAATAGCATGTGATTGCATCGTGGACGTGGAGAGGCGGATTGAACAGCTATCAGTAAGACGAATGAGGCTTTGAGTGAGCTCGTTTTAATGGAAGCGGCGAGCGTCTAACAGGAGTACGGCGTGTCTGCTCGTGTTTCTGAGCAGCTTCTGTCACATTAATCCTGCACATCTACTTCTGTCATGAAGCTCAGGATCCAAAGCAGACGGAGCGGCGTCTCTGTCTGCAGCACGTGTGTCCAGCGTGTTGTTGACAGACAGATTATTGAGCCTCTCCTCCACAGGTGCACAGCCCGAGGCCACTGAAACACGCTCATCAACAGAAATCCATATCTCCCACTGCGTGTTTGCTCTGCTGCCGTACATGTGTGTTTATCTGAGTGCTTCCAGACAGCCAGCTTCCAAACAAAGACGCCGCCTGCAGAGAGCTCAGGTTTAACCCTCAGGGGTGGACACGGGAAAAAAGGCAGCACCTTTATAGTTTAATATCTTTTAATCCAGCACAACTGCTGTAATTAAACCGTTCAGTGGGCAGAAAATTAAAAAGAAACAATATGGGAAATCAATAAATCTTTAAAGGCTGAGAATCATCCTCACTGTGACCTCGTCACATGTCCACGTTTGGTCATGGACTGTCCACGTCCACATATGACGTCCAAGGTACCCTGGGTGTGTTGGTTGTTGACATTCTGGGACGCCGTGTCAACTTCAGCCTGTTACATGCATTGTCTGTTTTCAAAATACACTTCTGTTTTCACAGGAAATGTACAGTTTGCATACAGTCTCTTTCAAAATAAAAGCACTGTGCTGACAATGTTTTTTTTCTTCAACAACAAACACACATGGTTGGGTTTAGGAAAAAAGAACAGGGTTTGGCTTTAGAATCTTGCGGGACACAAACACCGCTCTCCTGGGTGAAAGTCGAGTGAAGACGCCCAAAGCAACCGGCTTCGTATCATGCCGATGTTAAAGGACGGCCTTCGTCATCAGTGTCTGACGCCACAAGTCACTGCCCAAGCGCCGGATTTCGACGCCTTCAGAGTGAGACTGAGTTGACAAAACAAGATATTTGAAGACGTCGTCTCAGACTCAAACAAATGGTGATGAGCATTTTTGACCTTTTTTTGGACTTCATGTGATAAACAGTAAATTGGTTAATCAAGGAAAGAGTCAACAGATGAATTGATAATGAAAATAATTGGCAGTGTGTCCCCTATTTGTAATTTGTGATGTTAACGATGCTCAGATTGTGTCAAAGAGGAGATTTTTTGTCTTTGTTTTTGTTGTTGCAGCTTAGTCTCCAGAAGAAAATGTTGGCATTGTACGTTTCTGCAAACCACTAACACGTTATATTTGTACATTTAATTCGTGTCTGAAGTGATGTAGTGTATGATCTGACCTTGTCGGTGGTAAGGATGATGGATGGTGTGACTCCTCAGCCAGACGCCTGCCATACAACATGAAACAAAACCGACCGAAACAGACCCGTCACTGTTTTACCATCTGGGATAGTCCGTCTGTCCGTCCGTACGTACATCCCATCCTTGTGAACATGATATCTCAAGAATGCCTCAAGGGAATTTCTTCAAATTTGGCACCAACATTCACCTGGACTCAGTGATGAACTAATTAGATTTTGGTAGTCATAGGTCAAAGGTTAAGGTCTATGTGACCATATCCATCTCATTCTTGTAAATGTCGGTGAAGACTCTGAGTCATCCAGGTCATGGGAATCCTAAATGCTATATCGTTGACAACTGTACTTGAGTTTCTCGAGGACCTTAGAGGCTTCTCCAGTTCTAAATGACTGGTGCGGAGTCGAAGGCTTTAAACCCTTTGTGGTTGTGAACCCTGACAGAGTTGATCCACCTGGTCATCTTGTGTGTCGTTAGGGTTAGATGGGTCCAGGTGTGAATGGGTGTTGAGCAGTCTGGGGAGGGATCCCAAGACTGCATTGTAAGTGGGTGATAAGTAGTGTCGCAGGCCACCTCCTCTTTTTAACGATGGTCATTCTAGTTTGTCAAAAGGGGTCAGTTGATGTGGTTCAACATCTGATCAGGATCCTCCTGGGCGCCTGCTGTTAGAGGTGTTCTGGGCACGTCCCACTGGTAGGAGGCCCCGGGGCAGACCCAGAACACACTGGAGGGATTATATATCTCGTCTGGTCTGGGAACACCTCGGGGTCCTCCAGGAGGAGCTGGAAAGTGTTGCTGGGGAGAGGGACGTCTGGAGTGTTTTGCTGGGCCTGCCAAGGCCGCGACCCAGCTCTGGATAAACGGATGAAGATGGATGGATAAAATTCACCTCTTCAATGCCGTTTGATTATCTTATCAAGACATTTCTTTTGCTGCACTTATACATACACACATATGTGGCGATAAAAGAGGTGAATGAAGGGGAATTTTCATTTGTTTTCTGTGGGTGTTTTTATGCAAATGTGGATCTTATACATCAATTTGAGGAGTGCCTACTGTGGTTTTCATATTCCACATTCTATTTGAGTCAAGCAGTGTGGAACTGGTCTTGGTCTCGACTGAGGTGGTCTTCCTGACTACAACACTGCTTGGCCCACATGACACTTTATAGTATCGTTGCTGTCCAGTTTTTATTTAACGCTGCATTCATTTTGATTATAATGCAGGAAATCAAGGAGTTTGATGACCTATGATGATAGAGCAGCGTGCCAAAATTTCACAAACTTGCACAAAGCAATATCAAATGGTGAATTTTGGAGTGATGTTTGAAGTTTGTCCCACTCAGGCTTCTTTCCATTCTTTCTCTTCCTTCAGACTTCCTTCTCTCAGTCCGTCCTTCTGTCCTCTCTCACCTCTGTATGTACTGACTCAGACTTTCAGTCTCTCAGAGCCAAGTTAACTCAGATCTGTCATTTCCCCCTGACGCAGCAGGAGAACTCATTTCTTCCTTTATCCCATGCTGAGGGTGAAAAGCCCATATTTTTTGGGGGTGATTGAGCATTTCCAAACCTCCTGCATCTCTGCTGGCCAGTTTATCGAGCGCAGCAGCAGCAGGCGGAGGATGCACCGCCACTGTCTCCTCTTTATTTAGATTTAGAGATCTTTTCTTTTTTCCTTCCTGCTCACAAGGTTTTTCTCTTTTCACCCACGCAGACTCTCCTAATGAGGTTTCCCTGCAACATTATATAAAGATATCATAATGACAGGTTGGATCTTTGATGCTTTATCGTGCAAAATGAGAAGGGTTGTCAGTCCCTCTGCCTTTTTCTTATATATCTAAACAGAGACATAAACACAGACTGTGTTCGGGCTCGCGGGCCCAGACACAACATGATTGGATTTTTTTGTGTGTTTTCTGGTGCAGGGGAAACATCGTGTCCTTGAGGGAAATCAAACACTTGTCTGGCCGGTTGACTGTACACACAGAGGCTTCCCCGTCATTTATTAAATCTCCCTTTCCTGCCTCGGAGATGTGTCAACTGGATTTTATGTGTTTACACTCATCACTTTGCTGGGAATTGGGATTTCAGTGGGTGTGTGCTGTCGTCTCCTTTCACGCAAACACACACATGACGAGAAATGAAAAGAGCAGTTTGTCATGATGTTAATTAGAAGGTGAATTTCACCAAAGGTCAGTTTGGCTGTTTTCAGATTTTAGCATTCATTAAGGCTCTGATTTACAGGAACGTGACGTCGCTGGGTGTCTTATCAATTCATGAACGTTTGAACTGAAGGATCCCGTTTTCACACAGAAGAGCAAATCATGTTGAAGTCAACGTTCCTTCACTGTCTAACTAGCTAGATACAAAACATACACTGTGCCTGCTGGTAGCTGCAGTTCTTCTGACAGCAGGGTGACCATCACATCATAAAAAATGATTATATACACTCACCGGCCACTTTATTAGGGACACCTTGCTAGTACCAGGTGGGACCCCTTTTTAATTCTTGGTGTCACAGATTCAACAAAGTGCTGAAACATGATGATGATCACAACATGAGACATCACACAGCTGATCCATGATGAGAATCTCCCGTTCCAGCACATCCCAAAGGTGCTCTATTGGACTGAGATCTGGTGACTGTGGAGGCCATTGGAGTACAGTGAACTCATTGTCATGTTTGAGATGATGTGAGCTTTGTGACATGGTGCGTTATCCTGCTGGAAGTAGCCATCAGAAGATGGGTACACTGTGGTCATAAAGGGATGGACACGCTCAGCAACAATACTCAGGTAGGCTGTGGTGTTTAAACCATGCCATGACCTCTGACCTCTGGCATCAACAAGGCATTTTGGCTCACTGGATATTTGCTCTTTTTGGGACCATCCTCTGTAAACCCTAGAGATGGTTGTGCTGAAAATCCCAGTAAATACTCAGAGCAGCCCGTCTGGCACCAACAACCATGCCACATTCAAAGTCACTTCAATCACCTTTCTTCATCATTCTGATGCTCAGTTTGAACTTCAGCAGCTCGTCTTCACCATGTCTACATGACTAAATGTTAATGAGCTGCTGCCATGTGATTGGCTGATTAGTTATTTGCATTAATAAGCAGTTGAACAGGTGTACCTAATAAAGTGGCCGGTGAGTGTATGTTGTTTAAAAAACTTGATTTGGTGCCTTTTGTTAACAAGTTATGATCAGTTACTAACTGTAGAGCTGGACACATGGAAACAAAGGGTTAAAACAGCTGTAGGAAGATCTACATGAAAATAGTTCTGTTTTCTATAATTCTAATTTTCTTTTTGTTCACACTCTGAAACTTGAAGGCTTACACTGGTGTGAATCAGAGAGGAAGGGAGTGCGTTTGGGATATAAATGAGTAACGAACATGCTAATAACTCCTCTTTAATAATTCATAGCTTCTCCTCCTCCTCTCTCTCACGTTCTTTAAACTTGCAAACATTTCATTATAGTCTGCGGCTCAGTCTTTGCTGTCCGTCGCTGTGTGCCTCCAAAGGTCAAAGTCATATTTAAATTTTGGAGTGAGAGTCTGTGTGACTGCTGGTCGTGTTCAGAGAGACTCTAACTTCATCACTGTCGCTGGCATTGCATCAAGGAGTCAGTGTGACAGACAGAGCCTGTTGGTAATTACATCACACTGTGTGTCCACTGATAGAAGCTGCGTTCAACAGAATCATTTTCACTGGTGAACATGTTTCCCGTGTTTCAGACTGTCCTTGAAAATCCTCTCCTTCATGTTTCCAGTCAGTAACTTATGGAGACTGTTTCCTAGAAACTTAACCAGCAGTGGAAAGTAGCTGAGTACATTTACTCAAAGGACAACTTTGGTATTGCTCAACCTGGACCTTATCTTACTATATATAATGATGAAGTGATGAATGTGTGTGTGTGTGTGTGTTTTTCTCCTCACTGACTTGGTCAATCCATGTGAAATTTGGCACAGTGGTAGAGGGTCATGGGAGGATGCCAATGAAGCAATATTACATCAATTGGCCAAAGGGGGGCGCTATAGCAACCCATTGAAATGTCAAACTTTGAATGGGCATATCTCATGCCCCGTATGTCGTAGAGACATGAAACTTTGCACAGAGATGCCTCTCCTCATGAGGAACACATTTGCCTCAAGAACCCATAACTTCCGCTTATATAGATTTTCTGCCATTTTGAATTTTTTGAAAAACACTTCAAATGGATCTCTTCCTAGGAAGTTTGAGCGATCTGCATGAAACTGGGTGAACATAATCTAGGGACCAATATCTAAAGTTCCCTCTTGGCAAAAGTTGGAAAACTTACTAAAACTGAGCTTCTATAAGGCAATGAATATTGCGCAGGGCGTGGCTCATCACATAAAGGTGTATAACATCTCAAGGGTTTCACCCATCACCACGCAACTTTGTAGGCATATGACCACACATAATCTGAGGGGACCCCTCCATTATTGACCCCATCAAACAAAATGGGGGCGCTAGAGAGCTCATTTCTTATCTAGGCCTAACCGCCATATGGATTTTTACTAAACTTGGTAGATATGTAGAACAGGACGCCTCAAGGTGACTGGAGAAATTTAACTCTAATTGGCAACTGGGTGGCGCTATAACAACAGAAAAATGCTTCAAAATGGCTAAAATGCGACCGATCGCTGTGGCTCCCCCTGTGGACCAATGTTGGTGTTGTTTTCTAATGTTTGGTATGACTAAGTCATGGTATGGTATGCTGTACATAATCACGGAAACTGTCAGTGTGTCATTCTGTCAGTCAGTCATTCTGTCTGTCCCACGTTTTTGCTCTTCTTAATGGGTTCAGTTTACTATTTAATCTGCAATTTCCTATGACCTGTATCCCAAACACACACCATGTGAAACTGTACGTGAGCAACTGTGCACTCAGTGGGTATGGACTAGTATTTATTACAATACAACTAGCAGGTTGTTAAAAAAAAAAAACAGTAACTAGGAAATGGCTGGGCAAAGAGTCTCCAACAGCCTCTGAATGGATAGAAATAGTTAAGGAAATTTATGTTATGGAACAACTGACTTTTTCTCTGAGACAGGCCACAAAGAATTTGAACAATATTGGAAAAATATAAAATCCTATTTGACTTCGAAGTGATGTCATTTGTTTGGTGAGTTTTGGTTTGCCTCTCTTGGTGTTGGGATGGATAGTGGCTCATGGATGACTGGACGATTTCTCCGTCCCTGGAGGGGCCCTGGATTTCCAGGGGTCAAAGTTGGGGATCATGGGGACCTTTGTGGTCTTGAGAGACGATCATGGACATGGAGGACCCTTTGTCAGTGACACTGAAGTGTAGCCTTGCTTCTTCTTGTTTTCTGTTTTGCTCAACCTTTGCCTGTGATGTTAATGCCTGTTGTTGTTGGTTTTTGTCTGCTCTTTTGTTCTTGTAAAAACTAATACAAATTAAGTAAAAAAAAAAAAAGATTGATTGTTATTATAAGTGTCTAAAGTGTCTCTTTACCTTTCACTTGACCCGTTCTGTTTGTTACTGTCTCGTTAAGCAGTAGTCTTCCTCTGAAATATCACAAGATGTCAATCGTTGCTGAGAATCTCTTTCACGTTTTAGCAAAAATCCGTATTGTAACTGAGATGTCCCCAATCAAATCAACATCGAATCGAATAAAAATCAAATCGGACATCAAATTGATTCGGGACCTTGTGACTCAAAATCGAATCACTTCAGGAGGCCTTACTGGGCAATAGCAAAGGTGCAAACAAAACACTTGACTCTCATTGAAAACCATCACTAAAAGCCGCCCAGGCTGCTGAAACATGCTCTGTCTGATCAAAGCTTTAGGCCCCGATGATACAACTCTGTGAAAGGAGGCACTCTGCATGTTAACTTTTACTTTTTATACTTAAAAAACAGTAAAGCAACAACTACTTTGAACAGATGCAACACTAGAAAATGACCCATTTTACATCTTCCTTCATCAGGCAAGGTCTAGTCACTGAAACGTTGCTGCATTAAAATCATTGTTTTTGTAAGTGTGCAGGAGTCTTTTCTACAAGTTTTATTCCTCTCGTCCCTCTCCTTTGCACCTGTTTGGAAATAGATGTGCAGTATTCCTATGTTTGCGCATCTTCTCAGAAAGATGCTTGAGATCCCAAAAGCCTATTTTTCACTAGGTGCCGTCAGAACACACAGGCTGATAATAACGTTTCTTCTCTGAAAAGCTAGCAGTTAACCATTGTGTTCCCAGAGAACCACTCCATGTTAAATCTGAGTATATTTACCTGAGGTTTGGTTTGTGTCCTGCAGCAGGTGGACTTCCCAGTGTTTAATCTGTGATAGAACGGCGAAAGAGAATATGTGTCACAGATAATAACATAGTGTAGCGTCTCCACTGCAGGTGTAACCTAATGAGTGCTCTGCTCCTATTTTTGAATATCTGTCATTTATTCTTTTGTGAATTATGGTGAGAAACACTTGGTGCTTATTTAAAGTGCAGCTGAAATGTAGACGAGAGATTGACATTGTTTGGAAGCTGTTTATTAGCTGATGATGGTGAGACTGAGGCGTCATCATCCTGCAGCAGACCTCTGCAAAGATAGAAATGGTTATGCATATAATTAATGTGGAAATGAAGTGTTTATTCCTTCGCCAGTGAATGCTCCCACATCTGAGCCGCCACAGGGAATATTGAGTCGTGTTGCATGGCGTGAAATAAAGAAATCTTTTTATCCATTTAAATGAATACGTTTTAGGGAAAGTTTCAGGATCAATATCTGCCACAAACTGTTTGATATAAATGTGTTTTATTGCACAAAAACATGTATCTGCTGTGTGATGATAGTATTTGTGTTTCTGTGTCGCAGCATGCATGTGTACAGATGTGCATGTACGTGTTGACACTTACAGACGCAGCACGCAGTGATACATGTGTCAGTACAGACTGTGGAGCTCCTGCCTTCATTCTCTCTGTTAATTTGAAACAGACTTCCTCAGACCTGACGAATATTTCCCATGACTCTTCTGATCAATACCAATAACCTTAAGATTAGTTAGCAGATGAGTGAGTGGGAAGGTTTCAAATCACGAAAACAAGAGCAGCGACCGTTTCTCATTTCTCTAATCAGAGAAAGTGTGTACAGTCGACACAATGTGTGTATCTTGGTGTGTGTGTGTGGTTTTGAGTTCATGGCCTTGTTTTTACGAAGACAACAACAGTGTGAACTCAAAGCTGAAACACTCACGGTGATTTGCATGGTATTATGCCTGAAGAGGTCCCTGTAATTAGCAGGAAGAGCACTGCCAGAAATCATTAGGCGTCTGCGGGCGCTGTAAAAGTGTCCTCATGTGCTAAAACAGAGTTATAAGAGAGCTGCAGGAGCCTGAGTGGAGGAGACTCTCAGCAGCAGAGTCTAACAGGATGTGAAAGATTAGCTTTCACTCCTGTAGCCTCCAATAACGTTTCCATTTGGGATGTGAGGAGGTGGCGTCCCCACGTCTTCTACTTTTTCTCCAAACAGTGTCCTCTTCCTGTCCAGCAGAGATGGAGCAAGTATCCAGATCCTTTACTGAAGTAAAAATACCACACTGTGAAAATACTCCACTACAAGTAAAAGTCCTGCATTCTAAACCTTAAGTATGCAGTTAAATGTACTTAAAGTATGAAAAGTAAAAGTATTTATTGGACAGTAAAATGTTCCTTGTTTTACTGTTTTACTGCTGTGAGCTGTCCCCTCTCTGCCCTAAGCCCCTCCCACTAAAGGACAGCAGGCATATCCACGCGCTAGTCTTGTTTAATTGTAAAACTGAACGTAGCGCTATCGTTCAGCCCTTCTTGTCCCACTCTTGCTCTGTTTATCAGACCACAACTGAGTCCAGAATCAGCTGCTAGCCACCCCACAGTCCCTCCAGGAGGATAGCTAGCAGCAGTTTGGGAGATGGACCTTTGGTCATCAGCTGTAGAGGCTCAAATTAGGCCGGCACAAACCCACTTGCAACGGGGCAGCACTGGGTCTAATCTGTGTAATGGCAGCAACAGAAGGTTTGTTGATGCGGCAGGGAGTCGGTGCTGTACGTCCTCTGGCCCTGGGGTTTGTGCTGGCTGGATTCAGGTGGCTGCTGCTGCTGCAGACTGTGGGTCTATTCAGCCCGTTCACATTTGTCAACTACTGCTGCATTGTCCGTGATTTCGGCATCAGACACTTGACGCCAAAAGTCACCTTTTGCGGCGGCATAATTCGCAGCATCAGTTTGTAACGAGGCCAGACACAACCCTTCGCAGTTTTATGACATGTTGCCAGTTGGCCTGACTCCACCTGTTGCAACTGTATGATATGCAGCAGGCAGTGTTATTATGCATCGGTGGTATGACACACTGCTGGATGGCATTAAGTTGAAACGCTGCCAGTAACAACATAATATAAGGAGCTGGAAATTGCCTGTCAGGTTAGGGTGAGAGGGGTGGTGGATGGGTCAAACAAACCCTGGACTTTTACCTGAGAGCTCAGTGTTAACTTGATGTTATTTTTCTAAACCTAAACATGTGCTCTCATTGCCGCATCCTAACCATGCTCTTTTGTTGACATCCTGCATTGGTTGCGGCTCCCAGGAACAGCAGACGCAGGAGGACACGTAGTGCGTAATATGTAGACATGACAGGTGACTGACAAAGTGACGAAAAGTGAAAACTGGGGAAGAGAAGGTGTTGGTCAGGCTCTGGAGCTGCAGCCAGTTCTCCTTGTGGCGAGCTAGTCTGTAGCAGCGGGGAGCGAGGTGACGGACAAAATGTATTTCAGGGCTCTAGCTAATGTTAGCTAATGAAGCCAAAGCTGTGAGCCTTTCTAACATTTTCTCGCCATCAATGAAACTCTTTGCCGATATTGCCACATTTTATTTCTTATATTGTCAGACTCTCTTTGATAACCTGTCTTACTTTTTTGGGGTTGCTTTGCAGTGTGGGCAGTTGTTGCCAGTGCTTGAGCAGCAACTTTCTCTGCAGGATTCTTCACCATTGAATCAGGCTTTCACAGAAGGAACGCTCATCCTTATTTGTAGAACAGTCAATAGGAACGCCCTTTCTTTGAAATGAGCTGTGATTGGCCCGTCACAGTCCAGATTTTCTAAAGCCTGAAAACAGAGCCAAGAGGAGGAGCAGGAGTCTAGTTCTAGTCTCAGACCACTTGAATTACAACATGTTCAAAGTTTATTATGGGACTTAGTCCTCCAAATTAAACTGCCTACCCCATCTTTAATGTGTATGAGTCATTTAATTTGTGTAGATGTTTAAGGTTGTGCTTATTTGAACTCCTTTATATCCTGTTGAGTAGTTTAATCTACAGCAATGCAGACCATCGTATGTTTGCAGCGTGGCAGTCAACAGCCTGTTTTCAGAGATGACTCCTCCAGCTGCTCCAAGAGGATTTTTATCTTAAGAAGGAGGAGAATTTTCCCAACACATGAAGGAACCGTAACGCAAAAACACTGAGATCTGGGAACACGATGACGTCACTGTACTGACGTCCAGCAGGGGAACAAACCTGAGCAGTGAGACGATCAGAGAGGATGCAAACAAGCCAACAGTTTATCCAGATTATCTGACCCAGTGATTCATAACAGGCGGGAAAAAAAGAAAAGAATGATTCACGTTTTTGTATTTAGCAGGATAATAAATACACACACACAGGATTTAAGTTCCAGCCACGATAAGCTGACTGCACAGGACAAGCCTCAGTCGTGACGCCTCAGCGCCACATGCTGCGATGCAGAGTGCATGAAAACCAGCAAACAGAGAAGTCAAAGAGTCTGATGGACACAACCTGCAGTTACTGCCACTCTGATCCAACCTGGAATAAACCCACTAAAAGCAAGAACAAGAAACAACCCATAAACATCTGCAACTTCTGAATCACTTTGTCTGTCCTGACTGCTCTGACCTGCCCATACCCGTAAAGTTCAGTGCCAGACCTGACCCGTTACCTGTCTTTATGTCTAAGTCAAAGCCGCACCCGTTAATAAAGTCCCGCGACCGATCTGCACCCGTGATAAAACACACACTCACATTAAGCTGGTTAATTTTTTTAATTTTTTTTAATTTTATATACTTTATTAATCGCAGAGGGGAAATTCAATTTTTCAATTTTTCACTCTGTTGTCAATTACACACAGGTCCGAACACATACATGCACAAACTGGACCTATACATGCACTAAGTGGAGAGATGTCAGAGTGGGCTGCCCATGACAGGCGCTCCGAGCGGTTGGGGGGTTCGGTGCCTTGCTCAGGGGCACCTCGGCAGTGCCCAGGAGGTGAACTGGCACCTCTCCAGCTACCAGTCCACGCTCCATATTTTTGGTCCGGACGGGGACTCAAACAGGTTCTCCGTTCTTGAATTCCAAATCCAGCGGAGGAGACGTCTCTTTGACTGGATGGTGAAAACATTCAATCACTGCCAGGTTAGGAAACATGTTAGCATGCTCCTTCCACCACCATCAAACCTCCAAAGGATCCGAACTCCATGTAGGCTGCACCTCATCCTCGGGCTGCAAAGTTTCATGGCTGGAGTCCTCCACGTCGGTGACCAATGAGACCACGGGGTCAAAGGTTACACTTGTGTCATTGACTTTCAAACTGCAGCTTTATAAGAGTGATTTAGATGGTAAAATATTACGCATATACTGCGCATCTTTTTACTTTGTTTTATTCTGAAAAATAAAAATACTTTTATTCTTCTTTATTCCTAGTTCATTTTTACCCATGAATTTGTATATATATGTATATACATATTTTTACCTGTTACACACATTTTTTTACGGGTTACCCAACAGGTACCTGACCTGGTGCAGGACTCTGGGCCAGACAATTGAACAGATCCTGAAATAAGCCTTAGATCGACCATCATGCAGGGGAAAGCTCCTGGACCAGCTGGTGGTCATCCCTGTGATTTCCCCTGTTTCTAAAAGATCTCATGTACCCACACAGATCTCTGTTTCCCCATGTCCAGTCCCCAAGTGACTTCCACCTCTTTATTTTTATGCATATTTTAAGTAACAGATTTTCACCACCTGGTAAACTTAAGGCAGAGAGCACACCTCTCTGCCCTTCCACGCGCCTACATGGAAAGCCTAAGGCAGGGAGAGCAGCATCAATGACAAACAGAAATGACATTGATAAGTCAGACACAGCAAAAGGAGGAGCTGGGGTGGAGGCAGGTTGCACAGCAGCTTGCAGAGGAAGCAGCAACAGTAGGCAGGCCAGAGCAGTTTAAATAGGACGCCCTGAATGAGATTCGCCGATTGGTTGCATAGAAAGGAATCATGTGATCTATCTGTCTGTCTTTTTTGTATGAAATATTATCAACTAATTTATTATGATTTATCATTAGACATGAAGCTACCCAGCAGTATATAAAGTAATTAAAATAAGCTCCAGGGTTAAGAGCTGCAACATTAATGTGATGAGCACTTTAATGCATTTAAGTATTTAAAATCCAATTTCATCATATATTTGATTTGACTCCGGACTGGGAGACAGTTACTGCCCCGAGTTAGGGAGTTCAAGTATCTTGTGGTCTTATTCATGAATGAGTGCAAGATAGGTTTGGCGAGGCGTCTGTAGTGATGTGAAGGGAGCTGAGCCGGTAGGCAAAGCTTTCAATTTACTGGTCCATCTACATCCTCTGTAGGGTGTCTGGGCTCAGCCTTAGAGATACAGTGAGGAGCTCAGACATCCGGAGGGAGCTTGGAGTAGAGAGCTCCTTAATGTCAAAAGGGGTCAGTTGAGGTGGTTCAGCATCTGATCAGGATCCTCCTGGGCGCCTCCTGTTAGAGGTGTTCTGGGCACGTCCCACTGGTAGGAGGCCCCGGGGCAGACCCAGAACACACTGGAGGGATTATATATCTCATCTGGCCTGGGAACACCTCGGGGTTCTCCAGGAGGAGCTGGAAAGTGTTGCTGGGGAGAGGGATGGATTTGATACTGAAATGGGCCACTCTGCATAACAAGTACTTTTACTTTTGGTACTTTAAATACATTTTGATGCTGATACTTTTTAAAACTGTTGAATGCAGGACTTGTACTTGTATTTTTACTCTGTAGCTTTGCTACTTTTCCTTTGATAAAATATCAGAATACTTTCTCCCCTCCTACTGACTGTTACAGACAGGAGTAAGGACCAGAACTACAGACGACTGGAGTTATTGCAGATACAACATGATGTATTATTTGGTGTTTAAATCCTGAAATCAAAACTACACAACTCGTGTTTGTCTCTGTGTGTAGTTGGTGTTTACTGGGAGTGTGTGAATGGTTTAGTTCCTCTCTTCTCTGGGCTCTGGATACTAACCAGTGTGTGTTTGTGGTTTCAGGCTGCGTCGGACGCTCTCAGCAGTCTGGGCCATGTGTACACAGCTATCGGTGACTACCCCAACGCGCTGGCGAGCCATAAACAGTGTGTGCTGTTGGCACGACAAACGCAATGCCAGCTCTCCGAGGCTCGCCAACTGGGCAACATGGGCGCCGTGTACACAGCACTGGGAGACTTCACCAACGCTGTTCAGTGCCACGAGCAGCACTTGGACATCGCAAAGGTACATCTTGTGATCTGTTGTGTTTCTGATGGAGGAGGAAAACTTTGTGCCCCCTAAACTTCCCCGGCCACTTTGATTCGCCCAGTGAGATCGTAGACGACAAGTCTGGTGATATTTTGATTATTGTCAACAAATTCCATGAAAAGACCAAAACCAACAGTGAATGTGTTCACTAACACACAGTGTGTGTGTGTGTGTGTGTGTGTGTGTGTGTGTGTGTGTGTGTCAGAGCCTGAAATATCGCCTCCTCTGTGCCACACAGCTCCACTGTCGTCCAAAAACTACTAAAACACATCAGTGAGCCTCACTGTGTCACATGTTCCTTCATTACCATGAACACACACACACACACACACACACACACACACACTGTAGTTTATTCTGACTCAGTCACACACACCGTCCTGCTGACACAAACACTCACTACAGCACCAAATGTGGATTAATCCGCCGCTGAAAATAGTCCCCAACAAATGCACTATTTCCTCCTGTTTGTTAAATAAAAACTACAGTGAGCATGTAAGGAGGAGAAAAATAAAGGAAAAAAGTAAGTTAAAAACAAACAAGAAAAAGACTTAAAAATGCTTAAAAATTATTTTAAATATATACAACATGATTTTAAAATGTAATAATATTGATTATAAATATAGTTTATCTTAGCTTTTTTCCAATTTTCCTAAAATAATTTTCTGAATCTATTTATTTATTTTTTAAATCTGAGCAAATTGGCTTGTTTTCTTTTGAAAAAGCATGGGAAGAAGGCAGTGAGCAACAGAATTACCTCAAATAAAATTGCAAGAAATTAGTAAAAACAGAAAATTAAAAACAAGAAAATTAGTTAAAAAAAAAAGAAAAAAAGAAAGTTAAAAACAAACAAGAAAAAGGCTAAAAAGTGCTTAAAAATTATTTTAAAAATCTACAACCTAATTTTAAAATGTAGTAATAGTAATTATAAATATAGTTTTTCTTAACTTTTTTCCCTATTTTTTAAAAATAATTTTCTTAATCTATTTATTTATTTTTTAAACCTGAGCAAATTGGCTTGATTTCTTTCAAAAACATGAAGAAGGCAGGGAATTAGTAAAAAAGGGGAAATTAAAAACAAGAAAATTAGTTAAAAAGAAAGAAAGTTAAAAAAAACAATCAATCAACAAAAAGACCTGTAAAAGTGCTTAAAATGTTTAGAAATCTGTAAAATAATTTTAAAATGTAATAATAATTATTAATTATTATTAATAGTAATAATATAGTTCTTAGCTTTTTCTGTATTTTTTTTAAAAATAATTTTATGAATCTATTCATTTATTTTTTTAAACTTGAGCAAATTGACTAGGAAGGCAGGGAGCAACGGAGGAAGAAATGACCCAAAAATTTGCAAGAAATTGGTAAAAAGGGAAAATTAAAAACAAGAAAATTAGTTAAAAAAAGAAAGAAAGAAAGTTAGAAACAAACAAATAAGGAAAAGACCTGGAACAAAATGCTTGAGAATTATTTGAAAAATCTCTAACACAATTTTGAAATGTAACAATAATAATTATAAACATAGTTTCCCCTAACCTTTTTCGTATTTACTTTTTTAAATAATTTTCTGAATATATTTATATTATATATATATATATATGTGTATACAGTACAGGCCAAAAGTTTGGACACACCTTCTCATTCAATGCGTTTTCTTTATTTTCATGACTATTTACATTGTAGATTCTCACTGAAGGCATCAAAACTATGAATGAACACATGTGGAGTTATGTACTTAACAAAAAAAGGTGAAATAACTGAAAACATGTTTTATATTCTAGTTTCTTCAAAATAGCCACCCTTTGCTCTGATTACTGCTTTGCACACTCTTGGCATTCTCTCCATGAGCTTCAAGAGGTAGTCACCTGAAATGGTTTTCCAACAGTCTTGAAGGAGTTCCCAGAGGTGTTTAGCACTTGTTGGCCCCTTTGCCTTCACTCTGCGGTCCAGCTCACCCCAAACCATCTGGATTGGGTTCAGGTCCGGTGACTGTGGAGGCCAGGTCATCTGCCGCAGCACTCCATCACTCTCCTTCTTGGTCAAATAGCCCTTACACAGCCTGGAGGTGTGTTTGGGGTCATTGTCCTGTTGAAAAATAAATGATCGTCCAACTAAACGCAAACCGGATGGGATGGCATGTCACTGCAGGATGCTGTGGTAGCCATGCTGGTTCAGTGTGCCTTCAATTTTGAATAAATCCCCAACAGTGTCACCAGCAAAACACCCCCACACCATCACACCTCCTCCTCCATGCTTCACAGTGGGAACCAGGCATGTGGAATCCATCCGTTCACCTTTTCTGCGTCTCACAAAGACACGGCGGTTGGAACCAAAGATCTCAAATTTGGACTCATCAGACCAAAGCACAGATTTCCACTGGTCTAATGTCCATTCCTTGTGTTTCTTGGCCCAAACAAATCTCTTCTGCTTGTTGCCTCTCCTTAGCAGTGGTTTCCTAGCAGCTATTTGACCATGAAGGCCTGATTGGCGCAGTCTCCTCTTAACAGTTGTTCTAGAGATGGGTCTGCTGCTAGAACTCTGTGTGGCATTCATCTGGTCTCTGATCTGAGCTGCTGTTAACTTGCCATTTCTGAGGCTGATGACTCGGATGAACTTATCCTCAGAAGCAGAGGTGACTCTTGGTCTTCCTTTCCTGGGTCGGTCCTCATGTGTGCCAGTTTCGTTGTAGCGCTTGATGGTTTTTGCGACTCCACTTGGGGACACATTTAAAGTTTTTGCAATTTTCCGGACTGACTGACCTTCATTTCTTAAAGTAATGATGGCCACTCGTTTTTCTTTAGTTAGCTGATTGGTTCTTGCCATAATATGAATTTTAACAGTTGTCCAATAGGGCTGTCGGCTGTGTATTAACCTGACTTCTGCACAACACAACTGATGGTCCCAACCCCATTGATAAAGCAAGAAATTCCACTAATTAACCCTGATAAGGCACACCTGTGAAGTGGAAACCATTTCAGGTGACTACCTCTTGAAGCTCATGGAGAGAATGCCAAGAGTGTGCAAAGCAGTAATCAGAGCAAAGGGTGGCTATTTTGAAGAAACTAGAATATAAAACATGTTTTCAGTTATTTCACCTTTTTTTGTTAAGTACATAACTCCACATGTGTTCATTCATAGTTTTGATGCCTTCAGTGAGAATCTACAATGTAAATAGTCATGAAAATAAAGAAAACGCATTGAATGAGAAGGTGTGTCCAAACTTTTGGCCTGTACTGTATATATATATATATATATATATATATATATATATATATATTATATTTATATTTAAGAAATTACCTCAAATTAAATTGCAAGAAATTAGTAAAAGGGGAGAATAAAAAAAACAAGAAAATTAGTTTAAAAAAAAATTTAACATCATTTTTAAAATGTGATAATAATAATCTAGATCTATTTATTTATTTATTTATTTTTGAAACCTGAGCAAATTGGCTGGATTTCTTTAGAAGAAAGAACATGAGAAGAAGACAGTGAGCAACAGAGGAAGAAATAACCTAAATATTTGTAAGAAATTAGTAAAAAGGGAAAATTAAAAAACAAGAAAATTAGTAAAACAAAAAAAAAAAGAAAAAAGAAAGTTAAAAACAATCAAACAAGAAAAAGACCTGGAAAAGTTTTAAAAATATTTGAAAAATCTTTAACATAATTTTAAAATGTAATAATAATATTTTAAAATGAAGTTTTCCCCAGCTATTTTCCTATTTTTAAAAAAATAATTTTCTGAATCTATTTATTCATTTTTGCAGTCTGTAGGTTGTTTGTAAAAGAAACTGCACCAATGTACTCGGAGTTCAAAGGTTTAAATACTTGCGAAAGGCGTCTGAAAGCAGCACAAGAAAAGTGATGTCGCCCCAGGTTTCAAAGGGTTAAAGAAGGAACCAGTGGGTGTAAGTGAGTTTGGTCTCTTTACGCATAGGACACTGTCGCAGCCATGAAGTTAAAGGAACAATTCACCCCTCAAATGACGTTTTGCATATCAATCAGTCGCCCTGCTCTGCTGACACACTACACAATAAAAACCAGAAAACAGAATTTGGCTGCCATGTGAAAAAGCCGGCGTGTACTCTCAGAGAAGATGTTTCATAAACAGGCTAAAAATGGATATCCTATGTGCTCACAGAATATAAAGACACCAGCTGCATCCAGTAATTGAATTTAGGATTATTATGGAGAGAAGCGCAATTTGTATTTCAGGACTATGATAAATTGAAACAGGAGGGCAGCAGTTACTGGATGTTTATTCTAACATGTCCATCCATCATTTGCTGAATGCAGCATTTTATAACAAAGTTATTTCCCAAAGAACATTCAGTGTGTGTGTGTGTGTGTGTGTGTGTGTGTTCAGGACACTGGTTGTTAAGCTTGTAAATATTTGAAGCTCTTCCTGCAAATGTCACACGAACAAACACAACAAAGGACAATAATCGGAGCACATTTCACTTTTTATGGGACTTTTTTGGGGTTTTTTTTGGATGAAGTGCAGAAATGTGGAGCGAGCCAGCCGCTGCAGCCAACATCATGACACTGTGTGCAGCTCTCTGTGTCCTCACATACAAATCGACCATCTGTTGACGATTAGATTTGTAGCAGAATAAAGTCAGATCTTTGGGACGACTGAGAGTTCATAAAGTCAGTTTGTTGTGACAGTGTCTTCAGCTGGACGTGTCGCAGCTTGTAACATTAAACAGTCTCCATCTGTGAGGAGACGTGAGGTTCAGCCTCCGTCTTCATCAACAGAGAATATGATTCTTGTTTTTGCTTATAGAGAGTTCAAATGCGTGTTTTGAGCACAGATGTATTTTTAAATCAAATTTCATTACCTGAGATGAATTTTGAGCTGAATGTCATTTTTTAAAGCCTTGATGAAAGTCTTGTACAGTCCTTATTTGAAGTCGTGTGCTTACTGTTAAAGAAAGGTAGAGAAACACGACGGCTTCCATGATGTCATTGATGTTGGCAAAACATTTGCCAGCCAAAGCTTTTTCAGGTTGGGGAACAGGTGGAAGTCTGAGGGGAGCAGGTGAAGAGAAGAGAGGTGAATAGTTCCCAATTGTTCATTGACATAGGCGTCATTTAGGTATGGCGAGGTATGGCAGCTGCCATACCTTGGAATCGGGAGAACAAAAAAGAGAGAGGTTCTGTAGTCATCTTACTTGTGAGTGTCCTTCATATTTGTTGCAAGTGATCAGATGTGATATGTTAGATAGTCTGAGGCGCACTGGCTGGTTGTTTTCATTGTATTGCACTTAAATAGGTCAATAATATGCTCATCAGTGAATACGAGTGTTAGTGAATCAAATTGTTCGCCACTTCGCTCCTCTGCGAGTTATGAGTTATGTGAGTTATCTGTGTGTTGTAAAAGCATTCTGCTCTGCTGCTGTAGACAGCCTGTCTAAATGATGTCTTGAAGCCTGTCTGATTGTATGTGGGTTTTTTCTTCATTTCGGCATGTTAAGCTTGTATTTTCGGTCTCTGGAGACACTCCAATAAATTCGCCTATACAGTCTTGTACCAAATTGGCCTTTGTTTTGCTGTGTTTCATACACCGGACCCATTGGTTATCTTCTAGAAATGAGCTTTTAATTAATTTATTTTCTTTATTTTCTGTGACGTTAAACACATGACTAATGATAATTAAACGTCCGCTCGCTGTCCGTGGTGCTGAAATATGCGCCGAAATAGGTCCGATGTTTTCACTGCTCTCACCAAGTTGTGCATTATATGCAGACATGAGGTATTATGAATGTGAGAAACAGCTTCATGTCCTTTGAAACGGTTTTCAATAGCATAGTATGTACTTCTGACAGGTCAAAGACCAAAGTGAAGTTTTATTTAAGTTCATATTTTTGAAACTCCATCATCAGTAGCTCTGTGACGTCATGTCATATTGCCATACCTTAGCTTTTGCTGAAACGACGCCCCTGATGGTGCGCCCAGTGCACTTCTGCTCAGGAGTCAGAAGACGCGAGACCCACCAAGCGGAAACCTTTGAGAAGCCAAGCTCATTCTTCAGACCATGATCTGCTCCTTCTGTGAGATGTCCAACCTGTCTGCTACTTCACGTGTTGACAATCGCCGATCTTGCATGATCATGTCTAGGGTTGGGTATCGTTTGTTTTTTTTTCCCCAATACCGGTGCCGAACTGACACTTTTAAAACGGTACGGTAACTCTATTAAAGTCCGGTCTCTGTAGGCAGCCCAGGCTCCGCAAATGGCAACAAAAACATTTGGGTCCAGGCTGCACCAACCAGCCAGCGTGAGACCAACGAAAGCAGGCACACACACGTGAGCGCGGTGCCCAGAGAGGCAGTCAGAGCTACAGGCTACAATGAGGCTAAAAACAGAGTTCAAACGACGTTTTTCCAAACAACTTTTTATGTCGGGGCTTCAGGACACTTGGATCACTACGGACGAGCAGTATGGAGATATTTTGTGGTTTCAATTATGTGTTTTTGGACGTTTGAATCTGGGGCGCCGTCAGCCTCCATTAGGTGGAGTTGTGTTGCTACCTCCTCTCCCCTTGGATCTCTGCAAGTGATGTGAGGACTCTAAAACTTCACCTGAGCCTCCCTCGGCATATGGGTGAGTAGATAATGGCTGAGTTTTCATGTTGGGTGCACTATCCCTTTAACAGATGTGTAAATCCAGGGTAACTAGCAGCTATCGCTCGTTCGTGGCAGAGGACGAGGGGGGAGGGGCGAGCCAGCTCCGTTGTGTTTGGTACATTGTTGAACGTAAACAGGAGTGACGCCCATCGGTGCTTAGCGTGCCTTTAAATAATAATATACACTCAACAAATGAACGAATGAATGATTCTGTTACATATAACGTCCAATAGAGCTGAAAGAAGGCACTGTAATGTGCGTTTTGTTTCGGTCCAGGTATCGGTTGTATAGGTACCGGTTCCATATAAGCAGCGACTTTCGGTACCCAACCCTAATCATGTCCAGAGCAAGGTCAAGGTTTTCTTTGGTGGTGGCAGATGATGGTGTCCCTGACCTCGGCTCTTCATCAACGTGTATCTTGGTGGACTTCAGATGGTGACATTCCTTTGAGATCAAGATATTTGCTCGCAGCGTGATACTCCACTTTCACCATTTACAACAAATCCTTGACCACTATTCACTTAAAGGACCTGCAGAAATAAAACAAAAACAGTTCCAAACATGAACATGGTTAATGACAATAAGAGAAGGTGGTAGATTATATAAAATATCATTTGGCTTTCCGAGCTACGCATTTTTTTGGTTAGGCTCAAAACTTTTCAGTCACCCCCTGTACGTACGCCAGTCCGTCCCATGCTTGTGAACGTGATATCTCAAGAACATCATCTTTAAATTTGGCACAAACGTCCACTTAAACTCAAGGATGAACTCATTAGACTTTGGTGGTCAAGCTTCAAAGGTCAAGGTTGCGGTTTTCCTTGCATCAACCTCATTCTCATGTACGCAATATCTCAAGAATAGCTCGAGGGAATTTCTTCAAATTTGGCCCAAAGCTTCACTTGGACTCAGTGATGAACTGATCGGATTTTGGTGGTCAAAGGTCAAGTGTGTGTGACTTCATCTGTGTCATTATTGTGAATCTGATATCTCAAGAACACCTTTAGGGAATATCTTTGGCACAAACATCCACTTTTCACTGAAGAATAAACTGATTAGAATTTTGTGGTCGATTGTTTGTTCAATAAAAACTACAGTTATGAAACCTAACTGTCGCCAAAGGTCAAAGTCAGTGTGACCTCACAAAGTATGTTTTAGGCCAGTGGTTCCCAGCTGGTCCAGCCACTGGATCCAGTTGTCTCCTTAGTCATCAATTCAAGGTCCCCACAGTTTAATACATTCAGCATCATATTTGTGTTTCACCAGTTGTCAAGCGAATTTTTTAGTCTTTGTCAAGTAGCTGCCCATTGGTTACTTAATCTACAGCAGGAAGCGGCACTTCAGAATAAAAGCTCTGTACCAGAAATTCACTGTACTTAAAATTAAAGTGTTTTTTTAACAAATTGACATGTTTGCGAGTCACTTGTGGTCCATTCAGAATTGACCACGG
Organism: Epinephelus lanceolatus; assembly: GCF_041903045.1. Taxonomy (NCBI): domain Eukaryota; kingdom Metazoa; phylum Chordata; class Actinopteri; order Perciformes; family Serranidae; genus Epinephelus; species Epinephelus lanceolatus. The sequence continues at coordinate 38,883,241 of NC_135752.1, forward strand.
AGTGGGCGGAGTCATACAACCATGAGGCTGCAATTCTAGTTGAAGACCTGGGACACTCAAAAAAAGTAAAACCGCCACTGTCGTCATTTCTGATGATGTGTTTTCGCAGACTTTGGAGAACCGGCGTGAGGAGGCGCGGGCGTACAGCAACCTGGGCAGTGCCTACCACTCTCAGCGGGACTTTGACAAGGCCATATCGTACCACACACGGGTCCTGGAGTTGGCTCAAGAGCTGGGCGACAGAGCGATCGAGATGAGGGCGTACGCTGGTCTGGGACACGCGGCCCGATGCATGCAGGTTGGTGTAAAACAGTTTGCTGTATAACTAAATAACAGCGGGGTATTCTGATATTCTGTGTGTTCTGTGTGATGTTGAGACATTATTTGTCATCTCACTAATGTTCCTGTGACCCTCAGGACCTGGAGAGAGCTCGTCAGCACCACCAGCACCAGCTAGAGATTGCTCAGGAGCTGCAGGACAGAGCAGCTCAGGGCCGAGCGTCGTCCAACCTGGGTGAGTTTATCTGACGACACATTACAGGTGTGTGTGTGATCAGTGTGAGAGGAGAACCAGGAATAAACTAACAATGATGATGAGGAGAGGTGAGCATGACTCGAATCAAGCTGCAGCGTCACCCTGGAGGATTTACAGATGACAACAAGAAGGGGGAGGATGGCTGATTTCTTCTTCTTTGTTTTGCAAAGGAAAACACATCACAATAAACAAGGTGTGCATCCTCTGAATAAAAGAAGAAAAGACAACAGCAGCCCGGGCTTTAAATAACTGGTTCATATTCAGTTCAATACTCGATCTGAGTCGACAGCACGCTGTGTTCTCTGAAACATTTAATAGAAATGCAGTGTGATGACTTAAAATAACCACAGACACAGACGCTATAATAAACACCACAAGCTACCTGTTTGTGCAGAAAGTTTATTATAGATGACAAATAAAATATTTTGCTGAAGTTACCAATTTGATAGCACAAATTTTGCCACGGCGACTTTTACAGACTCAGTTTGAATTCCTCACTGAAATCTAGAAACCAGCAGCCAAAGGAGAGCTGAGAGAAGAGAGGAGCTGATAAAAATGTCGACACATTAATGAGAGTCAGCTTCAGTTATTACACTTTACATTTCACAGGTTACACACACAAACTGTCCCAACTTATTGCGAGGTGGATTCTCTTGTGCAGCCTGAGAGGACAGCTGTGGACACCAAGGCACTTCTCTCCCCTCTGCATGTTTTAGCTTTAAAACAGACAATATTTTTTATTTAAAGTTAATATTCTGCTAAAAAGACGTAGGACTGAGGAAAGTATATGTCCACATGCAAGGAATTTGTAATAATCCACTTTGTAGTAAAGATGAACATACATTACTTATCACACTGTACTGTATGAGGTTTCCAACAACAACAACATGAAGGCATCAGAAGAAAATGAAATAGTCTTAGATTTAATTTGAAAGTTTCTCTTGAGTTTTAAAATGTATTTTCTGTCTGGTTTTACCCAGTCACAGGCTGTCACTAAACGCACTAAAATTAAACTAATAGTGGGATTGATGGGACAGCGGCTTGTTTTGAAGGAAGCTGTTCAGTCCTTTTTTGTGGAGCTTTATTCATTCATCAGACCTGCAGCAAACTGCTGCTATATACAGCAACCAGGGAGTTCATCACTGATTCTCGCAAAAACTTGAATAAAGTTATACTAGTCCATAGCCACTGGTAGCTTTGTCACCTTCTACCTATGCCAGTCCTCAATGCCTATGTGCAGTTTCACATAGATTGACCACGTCAGTGAGTAGAAAAACGTGGGACAGACAGAATGACTGACTGACAGAATGACACACTGACAGTTTCCGTGATTATGTACAGCATACCATACCATGACTTAGTCATACCAAACATTAGAAAACAACACCAACATTGGTCCACAGGGGGAGCCACAGCGATCGATCGCATTTTAGCCATTTTGAAGCATTTTTCTGTTGTTATAGCGCCACCCAGTTGCCAATTAGAGTTAAATTTCTCCAGTCACCTTGAGGCGTCCTGTTCTACATATCTACCAAGTTTAGTAAAAATCCATATGGCGGTTAGGCCTAGATAAGAAATGAGCTCTCTAGCGCCCCCATTTTGTTTGATGGGGTCAATAATGGAGGGGTCCCCTCAGATTATGTGTGGTCATATGCCTACAAAGTTGCGTGGTGATGGGTGAAACCCTTGAGATGTTATACACCTTTATGTGATGAGCCACGCCCTCCGCAATATTCATTGCCTTATAGAAGCTCAGTTTTAGTAAGTTTTCCAACTTTTGCCAAGAGGGAACTTTAGATATTGGTCCCTAGATTATGTTCACCCAGTTTCATGCAGATCGCTCAAACTTCCTAGGAAGAGATCCATTTGAAGTGTTTTTCAAAAAATTCAAAATGGCGGAAAATCTATATAAGCGGAAGTTATGGGTTCTTGAGGCAAATGTGTTCCTCATGAGGAGAGGCATCTCTGTGCAAAGTTTCATGTCTCTACCACATACGGGGCATGAGATATGCCCATTCAAAGTTTGACATTTCAATGGGTTGCTATAGCGCCCCCCTTTGGCCAGTTGATGTAATATTGCTTCATTGGCATCCTCCCATGACCCTCTACCACTGTGCCAAATTTCACATGGATTGACCAAGTCAGTGAGGAGAAAAACATGGAACAGACACACACACACACAAACCTCAACGTGAAAATTAATCATCAAATAATAAAAAGCAAAAACAGCAAAAGAGCTGGAAAAATAAAATGTTTTTGCATTGAAATGACTTAGATGATTATTAAAATAGTGGCGACTTTATTTTCTGACTCATAGTTCCAGCTGTACTTAGACGTTTTCATATGTTTCGAGTGCAGAATCTTAATTTGTAAAGTAACTAGTAACTAAGGCTGTCAGATAAATGTAGTGGAGTAGAGGTCGATGGCAGCACGGTGGTACTTACAGTATCTGAGTAAATGTGTTTAGTCACATTCTACCACTGAGTGCAGCTTATGTGATATTATATTTATGAGCCTGTGAGTGTGACTTGAATTGTTACTTGCTCGACCTGACCAAATACTCGACTTGACTTGCTTGATTTTCGCCACGACTTTGACTTGGGACTTGCTTATGACTTGCACATGTGTGACTTACTCCCACCCCAGGTGATTCCATGCCTGGTTGTCCCCACTAGTTTTCCTTATACAGGCTAGTGTGATGATGAAACTTGAGTTCATTTGCTTCTTTCAGTTATTTAAAGTCTTAAATTTAACTGTGTGATCAGTGCAGAAACTCTGAAACTAAAGACAGGAAACTAAACATGATTATACGGTCAGTGCATTAATGACAGTGTTAAATACTCTTTATGTTTTTATTATTATATCCATCATACTATTAATAAGATAAAATACACCTTTATTCCATTCCAATTTATTTATGAGAAATATTAATGTCAGATGGTTTAAATGTCAGAAAATAGCGTTCTTCATCGTGTCTTTCCGACACCAAACATCTGCCCTTTGCAAACTTCAAACACTGTCAGTGTCTTTTTATCGTATTCTGCATAAATTTCATTTTCAAAAAGTGGATGACGTGATGCAATTTTAGATAAAAAGTAAAAACACTCAGGATTTTATTTCCTCAGAAACGATTAACTAACAGAAGCAAAAGTCTGTCTCATTCTGTCTGATGGAAAGCTCCAGCGTCACATGAGCTGTTTCTCTTGTGAACCACTGAGCCGCTCTGTCACTGCTGTCGCCACGGTGACTCAATACACTGACTGGGCTGTTGTTCTGGACCTGAACAACTCGATCTGCATCGATCAGCAGCGTCCAGTTCACAGACAAATGGACTCTCCATCTGTTTCATTTAAACACTGAGCACCTTTAAGTACTGCACTTGTTTACAATCCTGAGGTACCTGTACTTATCTTGAGTATTTTCATTTGATGCTACGTCTACTCCACTATATCTCAGAGGCAAACATTGTTTTTATACTCTTTCTATACTCTTTGCATCATAAAATTTAATGTACAAAACATAAGATAAATGTATAAAACATAACAATCAGACTGTTAACGCAGCCACAGTGACGTCACCCATTCATTTATGGACTCTTGTTTTGAAGCCTCAAGTTTGACGTTTTGGCCCTCACCATCTTGGATTTTCAGAGCCAGGAGTGATGAGAGGTGACCATATTTGGACAAGAGGGTGGAGCTAACCCTCATGCTAGATGCTAATGCTAATTTTCGCCCATGAAAAACCTGCTTAAACCACGAAAACGAAATGTACCTCCCGTAAAAACTGAACATCCAGTGTAGTCACATTGAAGTCAGCCATTGGTTTGTGGAATCCCGTTTTGAAGTCTCGAGTTTGACAAATTGGTCATCGCCATCTTGGATTTTTGGAGCCAGAAATGGCGCTAACCATATTGCTAGCTGTGAGCTTGGTGCGCTTACAGCTGTGGTTAACTGTGATAATGCTCATGCTATGAATTGCAAGTGTAAAACAAGCTTACTGGAAAAACTGAACATCCAGTGTAGCCACATGACCACGTTAACGTAGCCACCGTGACGTCACCCATTGGTTTGTGGAGTCTTGTTTTGAAGCCTCAAGTTTGCCGTTTTGCCATCTTGGATTTTTGGAGCCATAAGTAATGAGAGGTGCCCATATTTGGACGAGAGGGTGGAGCTAACGTTGATGCTAGATGTTAGCTTGGTTAGCACAGGCATTTACAGTCTGCGGTTAACTGTGATAAAACTAATGCTAATTTTCCCTCGTGAAAAACCTACTTAAACCACTACAACGAAATGTACTTTCCGGAAAAACTAAACATCTGATGTAGCCACATTGATGTCGCCTATTGGTTTGTGGAATCCCATTTTGAAGCCTCAAGTTTGACGAATTGGTCATCGCCATCTTGGATTTTTAGAGCCAGAAGTAACCCTAATGCTAGCTGCTAGCCTGGTGCACTTACAGCTATGGTTAACTGTGGTAACGCTAATTCGAAGTATTGCTAGTGTGAAGCAAGCTTAAACTTTTAAAACCAAATGTACTTTCTGGAAAAACTAGCAAAGCCATGTAGCCAACATAACCAGGTTAACGTAGCCACTGTGACATCACGCATTGGTTTATGGACTCCTGTTTTGAAGGCTTAAGTTTGCCGTTTTGGCCGTCGCCATCTTGGATTTTTTGTAGCCATAAGTTTTGAGGACTGAGCATATTTGACCATACGGTGATGAAACCAATGCTAATTTTCCCTCGTGAATAATCTGCTTAAACCATGAAAACAAAACTATTTACCAGAAATACTGAACATCCGACAGAGCTAGGTTGACGTCACCCATTGGTTTGTTGTTTTTGAATCCTCTAGGTTGGCAAATGAATCATCACAATCTGTGTTTTTCTTTTTTTGAAGCCGGAAGTGACTCTATGCATGGTGCTAACGCTAATGCTAGCTGCCAGCTTGGTTAGCAAGGTGAACTTACAGCTATGGTTAACTGTGATGATGCTAATGCTAAATGTTGCAAGTGTGAAACAAGCTTAAAACTATTAAAACCAAATGTACTCACTGGAAAAACTGAACATCCAGCGTAGCCACGTAGCCATATGACCACGTTAACCTAGCCACCGTGACGTCACCCATTGATTTTCTTGTTTTGAAGCCTCAAGTTTGGCGTTTTTGGCCGTTGCCATCTTGGATTTTTTGGAGCCATAAGTGATAGGAGGCGACCATATTTGGAAGAGAGAGTGGAGCTAATGCTGATGCTAGATGCTGATTGTGCTGATTGAACAATGTTATTAATAATCCAGTAATCCAGTATATGATAGTAAAACACTCTCTTGCATTAAGAGTTGTTTTACTTCTGATACTTTAAGTACAGTTTGCTAATGATACATACTTGTGCTTGTCAGTGCAGTACTTCAACATGTAGTGGAGTACTTTCACAGTGTGCTTTTAGGTAAAGGCCCTGAACACTTCTTCCAGCGCTGGCCGTAGATCATGTGATGGTGCTGCTCTCCCGTCACCTCATCTGCCTTCTGAGGCCCTATCACATGACCACAGTAGTGCCTCTCTGGCCAATCAACGCTCATGTTTTATTAACCAGGTTCTGGTTTCTGCGGCCACAGTGATATCTGAGAGCCAGCGAACCCGACTCCTCCGCTGAGTGGACAACTCACCACTCTTTGTGTCTGAGTGTGTGCCGCATTACACACGTAACATGAGCAGGGAACATCTCCAGGCTGCAGCATCAGGTACACATTTACCAGCAGTGGAAGAAGATTTCAGATCCTTCAGTAGAAGTACTTATACTACTGATCCAAGAGGGTTTTAAAGGTCCAGTGTGCAGGCTTCAGGGGGATATATCGGCAGAAATGGAATATAATATGATGAATATGTTTTCTTTAGTGTATCATCACCTGGAAATATGAGTTGGTGTATTTTTGTTCCCTTAAAATGAGCCGTTATATCTACATAGGGAGCAGGTCCTCATTCACAGAGTCCAGAGTCAAGTTTCTACAGTGGCCCAGAACAGACAAACCAAACTCTGGCTCTAGATCAGGGTCCAGGGTCCTGAGATAGACCGAGTTCAACTTCTGGAACGCAGCAGCGTGGACTGCATGTCATGTGGCGAGGAACAATCAATCACAGCTGACAGATATCTTTCCCTTCATCCGTAAAATATCAGTCTGTGATAAATACAGAAAAGTTGATCATTTTGGTGCAATGATCACATCTGTCCCACAGACGGCAGGCCTTCACACTTACAAACAGCTCCTGGAAGAAGATCAGCTCTGCACTCAGGATTTCAGGTAAATAGGCTATGATATGGTGAAGGTTAATGTTGCTTAGCAGCTTCAGACGCAACCTGCCGCCTCGCTAATGAAAGCTAGCTCAACAAAGGCACTAAAGTAGCACACAGCGTCCGACCTCGCGTTTTCCAGGTGGTTAAAGTACTGCCCCTAAGGTCCCTTGCATTTTTGCATCAGTCACCTCAGTAAGTAGCCCTTCCACAATGAGCAGCATCAGAAATACACAGATTTTTTTTAAACATGAAACGTCTTTATTCAGTGTTTTTACTGGTTTAAATCAGCTGGTCTGTTTGTTTCAGAGAGGAAGAGACCTCTGTGGATAATCAGCTCCTGGTAACAACCTCCTGAACAATGAACACTGAAGGAATTCTAACAGGGAGCTGGTTGCAATCTGCAGTCCTCACCACTAGATGCCACTGAATCCCCCTGAATCTCACACACTGTTCCTTTAAATTAGGGATGCACCGAATATTCGGTAACCGAAAATATTCGGCCGAATATTGCAAAAAAACACACATTTGGTATTCGGTGGAATGAGTGAAAAGCAATAAAAAAAGAATAGCGGCGTGTTTTGATAACGCAATCAAACAGCGTGCGGTGACGGACGGAGTAAAATGTCGGCAGTGTGGCAATATTTTACTCCGTCCATCACCGCACTCGCATTTGCGACTAAAAATAGTTTTGTGCGGGCAAAATAAATCATTCAGCACGCTGTGCGAGTACAGATTTCAACCAGCAGCAGAAATGAAACGGCGAATCCCGCCGGTTGTGGGTTGAACAGGGGTCACAGACACGGACAGGAATATGTATTCCTATCAAATATGGCGGCATATGATAACGGCTTAGAAGAAGTCCGGCTCCAGGTGAATAACTTGTTGTCATGACTGCCCAGTAGTACCTGAACAGCCGAGCCGTGGCGGCACACAGGTATGTGGCGTATCAAAGGAGAAACGAGCCGTTCACATTTCTCTCTTTGTGTCAGTAACGGTCCACAAATCTCACCGCACTTAAGGGACTGTTCTTTACTTATGAAGGGACTGTTCTTTACTTATGAAGGGACTGTTCTTTACTTGTCAGGTGAGGAGGGTGGCTGGTTGATTTTTATTTTATTTATTTATTTTATTTTGATCCCCCCTATGTTAATCACTTATTGATGCTGTTTTTGAAGTATGAATAAGTCAATAAGTAATTTATTCCATTGAAATATCATTGATGTATTATAGAAAAGTGATTTATCTTTTCATAAATGACAAAAGGCACATCTGCCTCATTTTCGCCGTAGTATCCTGATACTACTCAGAACCGTGATATTTTCACTGGTATCGTACCGTGGGTCCCAATTTTGATACTGTGACAAAACACATCTGGAGGGGGTTCATCTGCAAAAACTAATGAAAAACTAAACAACAGTATTCGGTACTCGGCCAAGCCTTAATATTATTCGGCTTTGGCCACAAATTTTGGTGCATCCCTGCTTTAAAGAGTTTATTTATCTTAAACTGCAAAGTAACTAAAGCTGTTTTCCAGATGTAGTGGAGTATAAAGTACAGTATTTACCTCTGAGACGTGGAGTTGAAGTGTAAAAATGGAACTACTCTAATGAAGTACTGTATTTTGTTTTGCTTCTACGTCCTGCTCAGTTTGTGTTAATTTAAATACCGTCATGTTTTGTGTTCAGTCACCAAAGGTCCTTCTATAGTCTCCTTTTCACATGTTCCTTGTGAGCTGAGCAGGAGCTGCGGCTCACAGTAGGAGCTGTGATGTGACACTAACAGGCTGAAGTCGCTGACTCCGTCCTGACAGACGAGCTGCCGTCTGTGGTTCAGATCAATGATTCACATCATCATTTATGGATGATACTTTTCTCTCACTCTCAATGCTGACGTGACAACCCTTCATCCTCCTCCTCTCCTCCCTCGTTTCCTCCACTCCTCCTTTGTCCCCCCCCTCCACTATTCTGGTCTCTCTCTGTTTCCTTTTCTCTTCTCCTCTCTTTTATTCCCTCCTCTTCCCTGTTGTTTGCTCCTATCCTCATCCCTCCTCTCTTTTTAAATCATCTCCTCCCCTCCTATACGCTCCTCTTCTCTCCTCCTTTTAGGTTTAATCTCCCCCCCTTGTTTCCTCATCTCCTTTCCTCTCATAGGACTAAGTCCTCTTTTCTCATTTCCTGTTTCCTCATCTTCTCCCTCTTCCTTTCTTTCCCTTCCCACCTCTCCTTTCCACCCTGTTGCCTTCTCTCCTCCCCTCTCTTCTTTCCTTCTTTCTTCCCACATTTTCTCTCACTTATTTCCTCATCTTCTCATTTCCTTTCCTCTCCTTCCCTCCCTTGTCTCCTCTCCTCTCCTCACCTCTCTTCTCCTCTCCTCCCTTGTTTCCTCTTATCCTTTCCTCCTTTGTTTCCTTCTCTCATATCCTTCCTAATTTCCTCTTTTCCATTGTTTCCTCTGCTCTTCTCTATTTTTTATTTTCCTCCTTTGTTTCCTCCTCTTCTTCCTTCCATCTTTCCTCTTATCCCTTTTGTCTCCTCTCCTCTTTTCTCCTTGCTGCCTCCTTGTCTCCCTTGTTTCTTCTTATCCTCTCTGCCCTTGTTTCCCCCCTCCTCTCCCACTTCCTCTTCTTACCACTTGTGTCCTCTCTTCTTCTCTCTTTTCCCTTGTCTCCTGCTCTCCTCTGTACCCTTGTTTCCTCCTTTTTTCTTTCCTGTTGTCTCCTCCTCTTCTCCTATCCTCTCCTTTACCCCTTTCTTACCTCCATTGCTTCTCTCCTTTACCACTCTCACTTGTTCCCTCATCTCCATCTTCTTCTCTCCTTCCCTCCCTTGTCTCACTTCTCCTCTCCGCCCTTGTTTCCTCTCATCCTTTCCTTTCCTTTCCTACTTTGTTTTCTCCCTTGATCCCTGTCTCTTTTCCCATTTTTCTTATCTCTTTCCTCTTATCATTTCCTCATTTGTTTCCTACCTTATATCCTCCTTTCTCCTGGAAAGTGCCCTTCGAGATATGTCGGCCTACTACAACAACCACCTGAAACCCAACTATGCAGCTTCCATCTCAAAAACCGAGATGCAGGAAAAGAACTGTGTGTCTCATGGGATGGTCACAAACTTTCCACTCACTCCCACCCTGTGTACCTCGGAGTCACACTCGACAGGACACTCTCCTTCAGGCTCCTCCTCCAGAACACCAAAGCCAAGGTCAACACCCGCAACAACATTCTGCGCAAACTGGTGAACTCAAAGTGGGGCGCTGACCCATCTACTGTCCGCACAACTGCCTTAGCCCTCTGCTTTTCCACAGCAGAATGTGCCTGCTCAAGCTGGAGTCGATCCCACCACACCAAACTGGTCGACACAGCCCTTAATGACACTTGCCGGATCATCACAAGATGCATAAAGTCAACCCCTGTCCCATGCCTCTATGCCCTAGCTGGCATTGCACCCCCTCACCTCAGGCGATCCATCATCACTCAAGATGAGCGGAGAGCACAGGAGGAAGACACAAGGCACCCCCTGCACGGACACACCTTCAGACTGAAATCCAGATCCAGCTTCCTGCAAGCTAGACTCACAAGTCAGTCTTTAGACGCTTTGCTTAATTAAAGACTGATGACTTTCTCCCTGATTTTGTGTTTAGATGGGCGGATACAATTTCAGAGTTTACAAAACTCCCTACGTTGCAGAACCAATAGTAAATCTGCAGGGCGGTCCTTCGGTGGCTCGCTGAACTCTTGTGCTCGTAAACATAGTCCCACTAGAAACACGTGTAGCGGTACAAAATGGCTCAGCCGTGCTCGCAGAAAACGCCGTCAAAGTTAGTGGATGTTTGTCGCGTTTGCGGCGACACATTCTCACCAACTAAAAGAAACAAACATAATCTTTTACAAGGCCATGACTCATCCGTCCGGCCGGACTATAGAGGGAATCGCCTTGTTGTTTACAAATACGTCCGGGTAGAAAACCAGCAGAGCATCACTTCACTGTATCACAGTTTAGACTAATCCGATGTTTGTAAAGTCTATAAACACAATGATTGAACAAACATTACTATTTCTGTGTGCACGTTTAGCTGGGCTAACCGTTAGCTGTTAGCCCTGTTAGCCGTTAGCAGTGTCTGTAATAGGTAATAACTCATTAAACGGCCCGTGAAAAAAATATCTTTTCCAGCGGATATCTTAGTTACAACATGATTGAGCTAGCAAAGCAGTTTTGTGTTGCTATGTGTGGTATTTATTCAGTTTTGGGAAATCACGATGTCTAGAAAGCATCAGTGGCTGCAGCTGACAGGGACAGCTAACAGCAGCAGCAAAGCTAACATCAGGACGTCATCTGTTAAAAGCCTCCTGTTGTTGGATACAACATGAAACTACTCCAGTTAGCTCAATCATGTTGTAACTCAGACATCCGCTGGAAAAAATATTTTCTTCCCGGATGAGCACACGTTTGATATAACGGAGTTAAATCTCTCGGCATCCATTTTCAAGCTCTCTGTGTGTTTGTTTCCTTGCGGACGAGAAAAGGGGGAGCGCACATTTCCGAGAAGGCGTGTCCTTTTCAAAAATGCAAGAGGCGTTGCTTTGTTGCCGGCCGTTTTCGCCGGTGTGTTAAACACACTTTAGAAAGGAGTGTCCCCAGAATATCAGAAGGCGGAGATCTCTGATTGTCTGGTGGCGAGACTACCTGCAAGCAGTCACACCTCTCCAGACATCCAAGGAATCCGCAAGGACCAACATCTGGGAAGATGAATGGTTCAGACTCAACACCCTAGCCCAAGAATGGACGGAGAGAGGAATCACACCGACTGAATGCCACGCCAGAGGGCACGACTTCCCATGGCCAACATGGAAGACCCTCAACAGACTACGTGTGGAGCAGGGGAGGTGCAAAGCACTGATGAAAGAATGGAAATATCACACAGAAGACAAATGCAGCTGTGGAGCAGTACTGGAATGTGACGATGGCCCCCAGTGCAGCCCCCCAGACCTGCGCTAGATACTGGCAAAACAACATTTGAGATTGCAAAGGACTGGAAGAAGAAGATCCTCCTTTCTTCTCATGTCCTCTTTTATTCTTTCCTTATCCCTTGTTTCCTCTTCTCCTCCTTTGTTTAGACCTCTCCTCCCTTGTTTCCACCGTCCTCCTCCTCTTCTCTTTTCCCCATTCTTCCTTTGTTTTCCTATCTTCTTCTCTCCTCTCCTTCCTTGTTTTCTCTTCTCCTTTCCTCACTTGTTGTGTTCTCTCCTCTCCTCTGTTATCAATCTAAATCAGTATCAAACTCTAAATGTAGTTTACACTCTGAATCCAGAAATATCTCTTCTGTGGCGTCGTGGAGCTCCTCAGTGATTTCTGTTGGTACCATTTAAAGCTTAATTACCATTCTTGTAGCACCAGATCACAGCATGATGCAATGCAAATTTATTTTTATTGCAACTTTGAATTAAGAAGACAAAAGTGACAAGAGACATAAAAGCAGAACATGTGGCTGGGGTCGGCCACACCCAGTTCAGTCCACTGATGACGAGGCCTTTTTCCCGCAGATCACCACCCTCCTCGTCTAATCTCTCTCTGCTGTCTCAGCCCAAACTGCCGTCATCAGATCTCACCTCATTTTCCACACCTCTAATCCTCACAGCTCTGCTCTCTTCACGCTGCGCCCCCCTCCACGTCGGGGAATCCCGCCGTCCATCCTGCAGGGTGTGTGCAGATAGCTGGCACCCTGACGCCTCGCAGGAGCTCGTGCTCACGCTCGTGTGTTAGCAGAGTTTAGGAGGACGGGTGTAACTGTAACCAGCTATTCCAGCCAACTCTGCAGGCTCCTCTGTAATCCTCTTAGTGCGAGACCCCGATGAACGAGGTCTTCTTTTCCTTATCGGCAGCCTCCTCCTCCTCCTCTTCCTCATGTAACCCTGCTTCCTACATATTCCACACAGGGCTGATGTGACTCTAAAGACATCATGTGTTAGTCTGGTGTCACTGTGTTTGTCTCTACACACACACTTTCATGTGTTCGACTTATTGTGACTGACTCAACCACAGTCTGACTCCAGGAGCAACCATGCATGTGTCTCACATACAAGCTGGTGTTTAGGAAAGCAGAGCGAGCAGCGAGCACCTCGTGCATACTACACAATTGGAAATGAAAAATAAAGAGAATCAAATATGCATCATTATTCTTTCAGGTTGTTATCCAGCTTCACAGAGCATGATTGACTGTTTCTCACAGTCGCACACCCGTCTATAATACGCCAATTATAGATGCAATTATTAATTTTAATTAATTGCTTTTGTGCGCCCAGTTTTATCATTCTTTTAATTGGTTGGCTTTTGTTGTTTTAGATTCGACATCAATTTTGTGTCCCTGTGCTCATGCTTTCTTCCATCAGTGCTTTTACCGTGAGGTACTCTGTTAATTCTTCAGTTTGAGTGCTGTAAACTAAATCATCATTGATTACCTCTCTGAGGCTTAATGGCGATGATGGTTTACAGATGCATTTGTGATGAAATATTGAATTCATGCACGTATAGAAGCTATAAATAGTCAGCGTAATGGTCTTGTGTAGGGATGGCTGCTCAGATGTTTTTTGGGGGACTCGTAGGTTCTTTTTGCTGCTGTGTCTCAAGACTGGAGCAGCAGACACAGGGATTCATACACAAACATTTGATCAACAGGTGTTTATGTCGATATGTTGCAAACTGGGGGTGTGAACACACCAAAACAACCAGACTGAGACCTTCTTGAAGAGGTGGTCTCAGTCCGGTTCCAAAGGAACTCTGGTGCGGTTGGTTTGTGGTGAGAAGGTGTTCGACCTGGATGTGAAGCAACTGCAGTCACATGACACATTGTTTGGGTTAAACATGAGCATGTTACAGTCCTGGAGGATTATTAATGTGCACCTCCTCCTGTACTGCCTTAATATGCACATTCAGCACATCCAATGCATCAAAACATTGTTTTCTAGTTGGAGCCGCGCCTCGTTTTCAAACTGTATGCTTTGACTAAAATGAACAATGACAGCAATATAGTCCACGATGAGCAGCGCTAAAATCAACCTGCGTAGTTGTCCCTCCATTGTGACATTAGAAAGTGTCACATTTATCTTGCAAGTGTACTCTTCTTCAACGTTTGCTTTACTTCCTGGATTTTTCCCACATGGAAATTCTGACCAATCAAGAGCAGCTTTCTCACACAAAGCATTTGATCTGGTCCTCTTGTAAATGCTGCCGTGAGAACACGAACCAACTCTCAGCAATTATACAACTTTGGAACAACATGAGTCCCTGATTCAGACCAAAGGAGACCACTCTAGGGCTGACAGCAGCCTAAGACTCAAAAGCAATTGTGTCTCTAGGTACTTTCTGACTTCCTGTCTGTGGCTCTTTGCTCAAAGGCATTGGTTCCGACTGAAGATGTAAATCTTTAAAAACATAATGTTTAATCAAAAAGGTCTCAGTAATTTCCCTAAAGCAGCTGGTCACTGTAGTTTCAGCCCGTTCTCATTCTAAAGTCGTCAATTACCGCTGAGCTGTGAGCAATTTTAGGTGTCAGACATTGATGCCAAAACCACCTTTCGTGCCAGTTTGTAACACGGCTGGACACACCCTTGACCAGAGGCCACAGGCAGCAAAAAATCTCAACACTATAATATGTTAAGTCTTTGTTTCAGAAAGGAATTTTGAGCCGTCAGTTATTATTGTAACCTTAACCTTTGACAGGCGTAGCAACAGGAACTACACAGGTAGGCCTTCACCAACGTTTGGCTCTATATCCTGAACATGCACAGTAACAGAAGCATCAGCAGAAGAAATTAAAAAGGTATCACTGTTCTTTCAACAGTGCTTTGAAAGGAAGACATGTCATCCATTCCTGTTAATCAAGTTGTGCTGCTTTGATTTGGATCATAATTAGACTGAGAAAACCTGATTAAGGTGTTTACACGAGAGACGCAATAATCACAGTTTTGCCTCAATCTGGTTTTAATCAAGTTATTAGTGTGCATCTAAACACAGTAACAGTGAAGAGGGAAGATGGAGGCGGCAGTTAACCACAGACAAACACACAGGGGGGGAACCTCCTGAGACCCCAGCTGTTGTTTGGCATGCATTCTTTAATTTCTCCCTGTTTTGGATATGTAGAACCTGGGAGGTAAAAAAAGCTAAGCATTGTCTTTGAATAGTGAGTAATTTTGAGGTTAGAGTCTTCTGTTCATGTCTTAAACTGTTCATTTCAATACCTGAACATGGCTGTGCAACAAATGCAAAAGCCACCTTGTTAACTGCTCCTTTCGGCAAATATCTAATCAGCCAATCACGTGGCAGCAGCTCAATGTATTTAGTCATGTAGACATGGTGAAGACGAGCTGCTGAAGTTCAAACTGAGCATCAGAATGATGAAGAAAGGTGATTGAAGTGACTTTGAACGTGGCATGGTTGTTGGTGCCAGACGGGCTGGTCTGAGGATTTACTGGGATTTTCAGCACAACCATCTCTAGGGTTTACAGAGGATGGTCCCAGAAAGAGAAAATATCCAGTGAGCCAAAATGCCTTGTTGATGCCAGAGGTCAGAGGAGAATGGCCAGACTGGTTCAAGATGATAGAAAGGCAACAGGAAGTCAAATAAGCACTGGTTCCAACCAAGGTGTGCAGAAGAGCATCTCTGAAGCAACAACACCTTGTCCAACCTTGAAGCAGATGGGCTACAGCAGCAGAAGACCACACCAGGTGCCACTCCTGTCAGCTAACAACAGGAAACTGAGGCTACAATTCACACGGGTTTTCTCACCAAAACTGGACAATAGAAGATTGGAAAAACCACATTCAGATGGAAGCATGGATCCATCCTGCCTTGTATCAACGCTTCAGGCTGCTGCTGGTGGTGTAATGGTGTTTCTTAGTACCAACTGAGCATGGTTTAAACACCACAGCCTACCTGAGTATTGTTGCTGAGCGTGTCCATCCCTTTATGACCACAGTGTACCCATCTTCTGATGGCTACTTCCAGCAGGATAACGCACCATGTCACAAAGCTCACATCATCTCAAACATGACTATGAGTTCACTGTACTCCAATGAATGTTTCCAGCACCTTGTTGAATCTGTGAAACCAAGAATTAAAAAGGGGGTCCCACCTGGTACTAGCAAGGTGTCCCTAATAAAGGGGTTGGTGAATGTATCTAAAAGCCTTGTGAAAAGCCTTTTTTCATTTTGTAACTCTATGAATTTGCCCTGCTGATTGGCCTGTGTGAAATGCTGCGATAATGCAAAAATAAAGTCCTCCAACGAGTACTTTCTAATTAGCGGCGTCTTAGCTTGTTACTGTTGGTAGAATTGGTCAAATTGGTACGCTGTTTCAAACTACAAACTTTATTAATCATGAATAAACAAGTTGTAATCATGACTTTTGATCAGATTTTGTATGTCGTCTACTTTTGTGTCAGAATCGGCTGAAGACTGACTTGGAAGATATGGTACATAGAGTGTCCACGAACGAGGACAGTAGGTCTAAGTTAAGCCAAATGAAGTATAAGATGCAGCAAACTCAAATTGTAATGTCTTCATATGGGGATGTAGGGTCGTAGAAGGTTAGGATATATGATCTAAGAGTCTTGTGTGTCACCTCTTTGTGTGGCTGTGCAGCAACAATGCCTCTGCTTCTCTTCTAAGTTGCAGTTAGTTGCCTCTGAAACCCCCTCATGTTCAACTTTCTCAACTTTCCTGCAGCTATACCGTCTTCCTCTGTTGTGTCCCCGGCTTCCTCCTTAACTTGTGTTCTTTCTTCCAGCTTGTGTATACTGTGGTAAACTGGGTTGTTGATAGTTGGGATCACAACACAAAAAAAGTTGGGAAAGCCACTGGGACGTAAAGTTTTCCAGTTCCTTTTCCCTGGACGGAGACGCATCTCCTCTGGATCTCTGCATGTTACAGATCCATAGCTGCAGATATTATTAGAGTTGTTGAATTTTTACGCTGTAGCTTTTTAATTATTTACTGCTCAGCACTCAAATCTTCATCAAGACTCTGGAAAGCATGTGTGTGTGTTCTCATATGTCCACATGCACACACATACGTGCACACAAACACACACGTTGTCTTTGCTTGTTTGGTATTTATATCTCTGTGCATCATTTTGGGAATTCACCATGACTCCTACATGTGCAACAGGCTCTGTTTGATGTTCACTACTTAGTCATATTAATATTGGATGAACTTGTCAACAGAGCTGCAGACTTGAGACTTGTCTGACTTGTTTGAGACTTGAGACTTGACGATACTGAGTTCTGATGTGGTAAAATCTCCGCTATTGAACTCTGGGTGCTTTTCCACATTAACGCTTGATCTTTAGGCTCGTCGTAGGTGCATGTCCAGAAAAATGTGCTCACTGTGTTTTATTTTACGTCCCTTTGGATAAATGCCAAGAACAAAGAATTTAGAAAAAAGAAATCTCGTGCGCTACATGTCGAACATCTGTCCAAAATTCCATGTTGGCTTCATGTTTCAGCCCCAGAGACTGTTGTTGGCTTTGATCAGCAGTGACACTAGCAACGACCTAAAGCCAATGACAGCGCAAGATGCAAGCGAGGGAAATATCAGGGGGAGGAGTCAGGGGACAACTTTGTGGACATCTGTTCTTGGAGGAAAGTATTCCTGTCTCTAGTGTGGTCTTGCGTATTTTCTTGCATCATTTTTCGTGTGTGTTTTGTTGACAGACTTCTGGGGTATTCCCTCCAGGGAAATGTCGTAATGTTTGACCCCGTGTCGTCGGTCACTCGGGTGACGTGCAAACCACAACAGCATCATACCCCGTTATAAGACAGACAGTGGTGTAACATGATCAGTACAGCAATCTGTCTAAGTGCCATCAGACACTTCCAAGTGGATTGAGACTTGCTCCAAAAAACTGCTCTGCTAGCAGACCTTAGATTTGCCTTGACTTGACTCAAATTGCTTGAGACTTGATTTGACTTGCTGTCAAATGTTGCTTAATTTCTTTGTTGTACATTTCTTTCCCTCTCCTTTCCATCCCAGGCATCATCCACCAGATGAAGGGGGAGTATGAGATGGCCCTGAAGCTCCACAAAGCCCACCTGTCCTTCGCCCAGGAGCTGAGTGATTACGCTGCCCAGGGTAGAGCCTACGGTAACATGGGCAACGCCTATCACGCACTCGGCATGTACGACCAAGCTGTCCGGTATCATCGACAGGAGCTGCAGATCTCACTGGAGGTGAATCATCTGCTGCGCTCTTCACAAGCAGCACGTAGACGCTCGTGTGGAGAACAGGAGTGTGAAATGTCTTTGTGTTTCAGGTGAATGATCGTCCGTCGCAGGCCTCCACACACGGTAACCTGGCTGTGGCCTACCAGGCGCTGGGTGCTCACGACCGAGCTCTGCAGCACTACCTTCACCACCTGACCATCGCACGAGAGCTGCAGGACACTCAGAGCGAAGCCAGAGCGCTAGGCAAGCTGCACAAGAGGCAGAGATGCACTGAAGTCAGAAGAGAATGAATTTGGATTGTTAAAATAATGTTTTCTTCTTTTGCAGCAAACCTGGGGAACTTCCACAGCTGGAGAGGTGAATACGCTCAAGCCTTACCGTACTACCAGCAGTACCTGGCTCTGGCGCCAGGCCTGCAGGACCTGGAGGGAGAAGGGAAGGTCTGCCACAATCTCGGCTATGCTCACTACTGCCTTGGACAGTACCGAGACGCCGTCAGGTCAGAGACTGAATTCATCTCATAAAACACAAACTTTATACGAGTCAGGACAAACCCTTCAAACGTTACTTCTAATACTAGAGGAGATACCAAAGTTTCCAAAGATGGCACAGCACTGTGGATAGGTAGAGTCATAGGAAAAGTGTGTTCTCTTAGACCAGGGCATGGCCGCCCTGAAACAATTGACGTTGGCCGACATTACTGTCTTTAAGAGGCCATGGCGCACTCAATTTATAAGCTGGCATGAAGGTAGTGATATCTTACGAAACAAGGCAACCTAAGGCAGTGGTAGGCAACCTGCCGTTCCAGAGCTGCTTGCGGCTCTTTAGCGCCTCTCCATTGGCTACCTGTGGCTTTGACATGAAATTATATTTAATGAGTAACATAACGTAACATTCAGATTTTTATTATCATTGTTGCAGGTCTAAAGTGATTATTGCAGTCTACAGCTGTGAAAATGTGCAGCCTAAAATATGCGTCATACGTTTACGACCTCGTGCTCCTTCCTCTACATTTTGCTAATTTTCAAAGAAGGCTAGCTCTGGATTCCAAATCCAAAATGGAAAAGTCTTAGAGGAAAATGGAGGATGTAATAATGTGCAGACAGATTCATTTGCTTTCACCACCAACACTACAAAGTAAACTAAAAAATTATAAAGAGCCACCTCGTAGTAAATCATATTAATGAATGCTAATTTAGATCTATTCGTAATGTTGATGGGCTAATTTAGACTCAGTAGGTTGTTGTCTTTATTCAAATATGTTTTGCAGCTCCAAACAATTTTTTTTTCCTTTTTTGGCTCTTTTAATAGTAGTGGTTGCCGACCCCTGACCTAAGGCTTCCATTGGCACCAACCATGTTGGCATATTTTGTCAGAAAGTGGGAACAACTGGCATGGCCGTCTTGACCTCTCACCTCAAGACATCTGAATGAAAATGGGTTGTAGGGGCCACGAGTCTCCCCTGAATATGAGAAGGCTTGTTCCCAGTTAATGTTCTGTTCTGAACAATCAACGTGCCCCTTCAATTTAAAACTGTATATTTGTCTTTTTAAGGAAAAGGTCAAGTAGCCTGTTTAAAGATCAATGAATCTCTGAACATGTATGTCAAGATACATAACACATTAAAACAGGAGTGTTGTGGAACTCAAAATGTTAACTGTACCAGTATTAGTCTGTGCACATCAGACAGTTAGTAATATTAACTGTAAAATAAGAAAGTACATCAGTATGTGATTCCTTAACCCTCATATTGACATAGTTTTTAAGTGGCTTAAACAGCACAATAAAATCCCTGAAATTCAGTTATGGCTTTTGGTTTTGGTGTGCCGAAACATTTCTGAGGGCGCCACTGTTGTTGTGAAAGATTAAACGCTGACAGACGTGGTTTAAAAAGGATTTGTGTTGAACACAAATGTCTATTTTCTTTCAATAAATGTTTTGCTGTCAACGTTGCTGGAATTATTTGGATCACACGAGTCGGAAAAAACCCTGCGCAGCCACCACTGGAATCTAGTTCTACAATATTGTTTCAATAAAGAGCTGTAATAAACTCAAACAGACGATGAAGTGGACTGTCAAACTGTAGAATAAGATGATTTTTCAAACCTTAAGGATACAAACCTTATGTTTTGCATATTGGGCCAATGAAATGTTTAAATCATGCTTTTTCAGTTGGTGTTTTTATTCCATGATTTGCATTTTTCATCCATTTCCTAGGTATTATGAGCAGGACCTGGCCCTGGCCAAGGACCTCCAGGACAAACTAGCCCAGGCCAAAGCCTACTGTAACCTCGGTCTGGCCTACAAAGCTCTGGGGGAGCACAAGAAAGCAGAGGAGTGTCAGAGATACCTTCTGTCTCTAGCACAAGCCTTGGATAACACACAGGTCACCTAGAGCTGCCGCTGTGTTCATTCAACTGTAACAACTTTTATCCTTTACACAGGAAGTGGTTGTTAATGATGTGTTTGTGTTTGTCAGCAGGCGGTGTTCAGGGCCTTTGGAAACCTGGGCGATGTGTGTGTGTGTCGGGGCGATTTCCCAGGAGCTGTGAGGTTCTACCAGCAGCAGTTAAGTCTGGCTCAGAAGGTCAACGATCAGAAGATGGAGGCCGACGCCTACTCAGCTCTCGGATCAGTTCACAGGTAACAGAGTCGACGGAGACTTTAGACTGTGTGGTCTTGCATTCTTACATTCTTGTTTACATTTGGTTCATTCATTTGCATTTGCTGTCTAATTTATATTACTTTCTATCACCTATTTTATGTTTAGATTCTCATTTTATTTTTATTTGCATGATCTTCTTTTTCTTATTATTACATATTTGATAAGCATTGTTGGAGGGAGACTTAAAAGGAGCACTTCAGCTCCCAAATGCCATTTGTATGTCAATTACTCATCCTGTGTAACGTTGAATTACTGAAGAATACTTTGTTTTTCTTGCATGCAATTCTTGATGAATTGAAGTCATAGGGGTCCAAATTTAACAACAGCAAAACTATATCAAAACACCTGTATATGAGCTCTCACACAACTCATGCAGTATAATCCAAGTCTTACTAATCCAGTCGTATGCTCAGTGCTTCTAAAGCGTTATTTATACTTGTGTGTCAGCTCTATGCCATAGCCTACGCTGTAGCCTACACATGTGGCCTACGCTGTTGTGAGCATTTATACTGTCTGTGTCACTCTGCAGTTACACCTCCACAACACTAGTTGGCGGCGGAGTTTCTGTGAAGTGCTGTAAAGTTTAGTTGATTCAAAACACACATGAAACACACATTAAACACACGTTAAACACACAATAAACACACATTAAACATGGCTTAATAGAGACAGTTTCAAACACAAATCAGCTTCACTATAACTCGCAGCATTCACAGACAAACACTTGTCTTTATCTGGACACATTTTCCCCACAAATACAACATACTAACGTTATTAGCACAAGCCTATGGCATTTTACATTTCATTAATTAGCCTAGCAACTAGTGGATTTTTTCCTCTTCTCATATGAAACCAGGGACAACAGCAACATTTAACAAAGGTAACGTTACGAAATTCGGCTCCATTACAGCTCACAAGGTTCAAAAACAAAACAACACGTTTTCCAAACAAATACAACATGCTAACGTTATTAGCACAAGCCTATGGCATTTTACATTGTATAAATTAGCCTAGCAGCTAGAAGAGATTTCCTCTGCTCATATGAAACCAGGATAAATCACACACAAGACTTAAAATGCTATTTTTGTGGAGGCTTTATTGTCTTCACAATTTATTGTTTCTTATTTGTGAAATTAAAGTAAATCAAAGCTTTGTTTCCACTGAGGGAAATGGTTTCAGCTTACAGAGACAGACAGGAGGTCTGCGTCACTGTGGCGTGTAGTTACATTTCTGGGGAGGTGCACGTCAGGTTACGCTGTAGGTATGATGTCGATTTGAATCCTGCTTTAAACAGACAGCCCTTTGCAACGGGGAGCTGCACGGAAAGTGAAACCTACCTATGCTCTCTTTAAAGCCAGACTCCATTGACAAAAACTGTAATTTTACCTCGCAGAACACAGGAGCTGCTGGTTTGCTGCTGTCTTAATCAGTTGGTTTGTTTGTGTTGTTGTGTGACTTTGGTAAATCTGAACTAACCCTTTAAAACAGCAAAGTCACACAATAACACTAACTAACTGATCAAGGCAGCGGCTGACCCAGCTTTGGTCTACAGGCATTGAAGAGAGGATCGATAAATTTTACTTTCAATGATGTATTCCTGCCTACTGCTTCTCTATTATTGTTTTGCATATAATAAAGAACGCCATACATCTCTTTCTTTCTCTTTCTTTCTCTCCCTCAGGCTGCTCCGTCAGCTGGATACAGCCTTGTCCTTCCATAGCCAGGAACTGACCGTCCGAAAGGATCTAGGTGATCAGCAGGGAGAGTGCCGCGCCCTCGGTCACCTAGCAGCAGTACACATGGCCCTGGGAGACTATGCTACAACCTTCCAGTGTTATGAGGCCCAGCTGGGTCTGGCCCAGGGACTCAGGGATGCCCGTCTGGAGGCCCAGGTCCACGGGAACATGGGCATCACCAAAATGAACATGGGGGTGTTTGAGGAAGCTATCGGATACTTTGAGCAGCAGCTGGCCATGCTGCAGCAGCTGAGTGGGACTGAGAGCATGCTGGACAGAGGCAGGGCTTATGGGAACCTGGCAGACTGCTATGATGCTCTGGGAGACTATGAGGAGGCGATTCAGTACTATGAGAAGTACCTGACTGTGGCTCAGAGTCTGAACCACGTCCAGGACCAGGAGAAGGCCTACAGAGGACTGGGCCATGCACACAGGTAGGGAAATAGAGGAAGTGCACTTAGCTAGATGAGAAGATAATAACTCTCATGTTTGTGACCTATCTTGGTTAGTATTTGGAGTACAAAGGTAATGCTGGTGTCATTTGAAAGCTAAGAATCTCCTCTTTCCAACAGTGTATGGGACTGGACCTGGATGGTCATTTTGCTAATGAGGGATAATGGCGTCCCCCCTTGTCCCCCCTCAAACCTGACCCCAGATTCACAGAGTAGCTGTATCTGTTGCTACTTCAGTGTGTTAAGTTCATGAAAGTTAATTGTAACGTTTTGGTTGCCCCAAAAAAAATCGTGTTTGAGGATTTGGTTGTCCTAAAAGACCATCGAAGGAGTTGGAAGTTCAGTTTTTAGCAGTCTCATCACCATTGACCATAGCTGTAAATGCACCAAGCTAACTGAGCTAGCAGCTAACGTTAGTATTAGTATTGTCACAGTTAACCGTAGCTGTAAATTAATCATGCTAATTAAGGTAGTAGCTAACATTAACACTAATATCATCACAGTCAACCACAGCTGTAAATCAACTGTGCTAACTTAGCTAGCGGCTAACATTAGCATTCGTATTGTCACTGTTAAGCATAGCTGTAAATGCACCGTGCTAACTAAGCTAGTGACCTACATTAGCATTATCGCAGTTAACCATAGGTGTAAATACACTGAGCTAACTAAGCTAGCGGCTTACATTTGCATTAGTATCATCACAGTTAACCATAGCTGTAAATAAACCAAGCTAACTAAGCTAATGTTAGCATTAGAATATCACAGTTAAACATAGACGTAAATGAATTCTGCTAACTAAGATAGCAGCTAACATTAGCATGAGTATCATCACTGTCAATCTGGAAATCCATCGGTTAAAAAAAAAAAAATTCTTCCTTTACCTCTGGAGGCACAGCCCGGAGTTTTCGACTAACGGAAGTGCAGGGGCCTCGGCGATCGCTCACGCCCTTCACTTCCGGCGGTGCCCCCAGGGAATCGCTGTGTTGTTTACAAATACTTTAAGTAGAAAACCATTTAGCTATCACATTTTTCACGTCACTATATCACCGTGTAGACTAATCTGATGTTTGTTAAGTCTGTTCACAATGATTGAACAAACGTTACTATTTCTGTGTGCACGATTTGTAATTAATAACATGGTTATCGTAGAATAGCTGGGCTAACTGTTAGATGTTTACGTTAGCCGTTAGCAGTGTCTGTAATAAGCATAAACTGTATAAAAATAAGGTAATAACTCAATAAACGGTCCGTGAATAAAAGATTTTTTCCAGCAGATATCTTAGTTACAACATGATTGAGCTAGCAAAGCAGTTTTGTGTTGCTATGTGTGGTATTTATTCAGTTATGGGAAATCACAATGTCTAGAAAGCATCAGTGGCTGCAGCTGACAGGGACAGTTAGCAAAGCTAACATCAGGACATCATCTGTTAAAAGCCTCCCGTTGTCGGATATGACATGAAACTACTCCAGTTAGCTCAATCATGTTGTAACTAAGACATCCGCTGGAAAAAAAAAAAAATTTTCACGTTGATGAGACGGCGTTTTGGGTGGAGCGGTCGCTATGGATGCGGAGCTTGCTGTTTCTGTAGGTCCTTTCCTACAGAAACAGCAAGGGGACACCTGCACGGACACCTGCACGGACACCTGCACGTCTCGGCCACGCCCCCTCCATTGTGATTGGCTAAAGCGCAGCATTACAAACTCAAAGCCCCACCCCCGTAGCCATCTTTCACACAGGACTGCCGACAGATTCTACAATGTAAATTGCAGAATCTGTCTTGAGAGATTACATCACTGTCAACAATAGCTGTAAATGAACCATGATAACTAAGCTAGCGGCTAACTTTAGCTTTTTTAACATCATCACAGTTAACCACAAATGCACCATGCTCATTAAGCCAGCAGCCAAGTTTAGCATTAAGGCGCTTTCACATGATTGCAGATTTGCCAATGCCGCAGCGCTCGTCGTCGGCTTGACCCAACGCTGATTATATGCACACACAGGCAGCAGGCGGAAAGTGCTGCCGACGGCAGAATCACTGGCTCTTCACGGAAAGGTCAGCGTCAAACGGGGTTGAAGTTCAGCAAAATTGAACTTTCGGCATTGCGTCAAAATGCTGGTGAAGCCCACAACGCGAGGCTGAAGTCGAAAAGTACCCCGACGTCAGCATTAACACTGCTTCCATAGGAAAACAATGGCACAGCGGGCATCAAGAGATTTTTAATGCTGGTCATGTGCAGGCTCCTTTAGTGTCATCACTGTTAACCATTGCTGTAATTGAACTGAGCTAACTAAGCTCGGGGCTTATGTTAGCATCATTGTCATCACAGTTAACCATAGGTGTAAATGCACCGTGCTAACAAAGACAGTAAATAACGTTACGGTTATCTCCACCCTCTCATTCAAATATTGTCACTTGTGGCTCCAAAAAGACAAAATGGCGACGACTGAAATGCCAAACTAAAATGGGAGTCCTCGGACCAGTGGGGTTAAGTCCATTTTTTCTATAGTTTATGGTAATAGAGTCCCTTATAAACTCACTTATGTCACGTTTACACTTAAACAAATGAGATAAAACACGGTTGTTTCCCCCTCTTTTCAGTCTTTATGCTAAGCTAGGCTAACTGTTTCCCCTATCTGTAGCTTCATTTTACCATACGGACATAAAAGTAGTGTTGATGTTCTTGTCTAACCCTCGGCAAGAAAGCAAATAAGAGTCAAACTAATTTAATTTGTATTTTTAATTCTCTTCTGCATTTCTTTTGTACCCACTCTGTCTTGTGTTGGAGGAGGCACATGATTTGCATATATTACAGCTTTTTTAAATGAATGCTGAACATAGAAACTGGATTATATACTATATATATACAGGCAGGTATATTACAAACAAGGAGGAAGACATGGCGTGTGAGCAAATTTGCAACATGCTAATTTAGTCCACCAAAGGTGTCTTCATGCTGTAACTGCACCTCACAGCCACGGACTTTTGTTTCTACTTGTGTTAATATTTATGTCATGTATATATTTATGTTCTGTGCGCTCCCATTAGTTTGGATATGCCTTACTAAAACAGGACAACATTTATGCAAGAAAAATGAGCTTCTCTTGCCTCGAGCGTACACATTTTAAATTAGAGCCGTGATAATAATGAAAATAATCATAATTCAGTAACAGTAACAAGCAGCAGTGGTGGTGGGAGGCAGGGCCTGCTCCCTTGCTTCTTCTCAGAGAGTACATCCAAATGTTTCTCATATGAAACCATACAAGTAATGTTCACTGACAGGAGAGGAACAAGGCTTAATGATGGGTTTCCTTTATCCATCTGTTTCTGCTCTCTGGAGTGTGAATGAGATGGAAATGAGGAGAGTGGAGTCACTGATTTATCTCAGTGGAGTCAGCCTTTGTAGACGTTTCTTCTTTTTCTCTCTCGGAGGATTCTGCACTGTTTTTACAACCAAAATCTAAATTATTAATTTGTTTTATGGTTACTTTGTTAATTGCCCATATGGGTGTCTTTGGAAAAAGAGTTCTGTGGTAGTGTGAAACCCAGTAATATGTATTTTTAAACACTACAGGTTCATTTCTTTTAAGATGATCACATCTTTGTTTTCCCTCCTCTCTCTTCAGGTCTTTGGGTAGTCTCCAGCAGGCGTTGGTGTGCTTCGAGAAGCGGCTGGTGGTCGCCCATGAGCTGGGTGGGGAAGGAGGGGGTAAGGCTCAGGCGTACGGGGAGCTGGGCACTTTACACAGCCAGCTGGGCAACTACGAGCAGTCCCTCTCTTGTCTGGAACACCAGCTGAACATTGCACGCACAGCGGGGGTATGGTTTACCTGCTAAAGGTTCTTGTTTCAGCCACAGATTTTTCTCTTGTTGCCCTGCTGAATATAACAAATTATCTTTATTTAATGAAAAGTACACAATGCACAAAAATGTGTAGTAACTCCTGCTTTAACTGTCAGGATAAATCCCTGGAAGCAGAGGCAAGCGATGCACTCGGAGGTGTTTATCAGCTGATGGCAGACAACGAGACGGCGCTACAGGTTTGTGTGCAAATGCATGATTCATCAGTGCTGTAAAGTTATAGTTTGACATTTTTTGAAATACACTTATTTGCTTTGTTGCTAAGGTACGGGAAGAGCAATATCACTCTCATGTCTGTATGCTAAAAATAAATCTACAGCCAGCAGCTGATTAGCTTAGCTTAGCATAAAGACTGAAAGCAGGGGGAAACTGCTAGCCTAGCTCTGTCAAACCTACAGAGACTCAAGGAACTCCCTGCTCCAGCTCATAACATCCCATAAAAAAAAAAAAAAAAAATCTTGTAAATGTGATACCTCAAAAACGAAATTTCTTCGATTTTGGCACAAACATGCCCTTTGACTCAACGATAAACCGAAAGGTTCTGGTGGTCATAGGTCGAAGATCAAGGTCAGTGTTACCTTGTCTGTCTTATTCTTGTGAACACCATATTTCAAGAACACCTTGAGCAATTTTTTTTTTTGTGGCACAAATGTCAACTTTGACTTAACAATGACCTTATTAGATCTTGGTGGTGGTGGTCAGTGTGATCTTGTCTGTCTCACTCTCGTGAATGCAATATTTCCAGAACACCTTGAGCTATTGTTTAAAAAAAATTGGCACAAACATCCACTTGAACTCAGTGATGAACTGGTTAGATTTTTGTGGTCAAAGGTCAAGGTTAATGTGACCTTGCAGCCATCGCATTCTTGTGAACGCCATATCTTAAGAAGGCCTCGAAGGAATTCCTTGAAATTTGACCTAAACGAGCCCTTGGACTCATCGATAAACCGATGAAATGATTAGATTTTGGTGGTTGAGGGTCAAAGGTCAAGGTCACTCTGACCTTGCATCTGTCTCATTCTCGTAAACACAATATCTCCAGAGTGCCTTGGGGGAATTTCTTCAAATTTGGCAGAAATATTTGCTTCGACTCAGCAAATAACTAATTAGATTTTGGTGGTCAAATGTTAAGGTCACTGTAACCTCGCGGCCATCTCATTCTCTTGAATATAATATCTCAAGAGCACCTTCAGGGAGTTTCTTCAAATTTGTCACCAACAGCCACTTGGATTGAAGAATGAACTTATTACAATTTGGTGGTTAAACAAAAAGGATCTTACTCTTTAACAAAGAGGTCAACCTTTGAGCAACATTTCCATAATGTTATCAGACACTTAGAATAACATTCTGATCCTGTAAGTGACAAAATCTTCAGTGAACATACACTGACACCAATATTGCCCATCCTGCTACAGTGGCACCAGAGAGCTCTGGATATCGCAGAGCAGACGGGGTGTGTGAGGAGCCAGGGACGAGCTTACGGAAACTTGGGACTGACCTACGAAGCTCTCGGGAAGTTCGAGCGTGCCGTGGTCTTCCAGGAGCAGCACCTGAGTGTGGCAGCTCAGACCAACGATCTGATAGCCAAAACTCTGGCCTACGGGAGCCTGGGGAGGACACACCATGCACTGCAAAACTATGCACAGGCTGTGATGTACTTGCAGGAAGGTAAGAGAGAAGCTGAGTTACTCACCAGTGGATGTGCAGCATCTTATATCTTTGTGTATGAAGGCCGAAGAGGAAGTGTGTGTGATTAAACAGATGATAAATTATTGAAACTTTATTTTCCTGTGATCACAAAATAAGTATTCAAGATTCTGACGTTAAATTAAAACTTGGTTTCTATAAAATTAGATAGTTATGACTAAATAAATATATATTTAAAGTTAGGAAAAAATATTCATATGTATTATTTATTTAGAGTGTAACATTTAAAATCTCAACTAATCTGCTTAATTTGTATTCTGTGTGTTTGGTTTGAACGGATTTGATTGACAGTGGCAACACAAGCAGTCCCGGCCACTTCAAACCAGTGAGGCGAGCACAGAGAGAAACACAGATTTAGAAATCCATCAAGTTAAAAAACAGAACTTTTCAAATGTGTGGAATTGAAAGTGAACTACTTTGGTTCCCCTAGTGGTCATACCGAAAGAGATGCTTTTAAAAAAACATAAGTGGTGCAAAACCAGTGGGATGAATGCAACATGTCGGGATTGTCTCAAAGTTAGACCATCAGAACAGAATTAAAGATGCTGTAATCTCATCAAAAACTCGAAACACAGTGGCTTTAAAGTGGAAATAGACATGTTTTTTAATTCAACTTATCATTATGAAGTAAATGTTAATTGCGCAATGTAATGGATATAGAATAAAGACACCATCTGTGTTTAGATTGGTTTCCTATAAGCCCCGCTTTCAGTTTTTAATTCTGTCTGTCACCAGATGTGATCTTCAGGGAAAATGTCGGCATTGTACATTTATGCAGCTCTGCCCAGAGAGCCCTCTGTCACTCCGAGAGTGCGGTGCTCTGGATAACGGTCCAGTTTGTGCC
The DNA here is from genome assembly GCF_041903045.1 of Epinephelus lanceolatus. Classification (NCBI taxonomy): domain Eukaryota; kingdom Metazoa; phylum Chordata; class Actinopteri; order Perciformes; family Serranidae; genus Epinephelus; species Epinephelus lanceolatus. Next base: position 38,912,542 of record NC_135752.1, read on the forward strand.
AGATTCTCAAATTGAGAATTTCTGAACGCACCACTCACATCAGCTTCCTCTACATTCTAAAACAAGCCAACAGAACTTGCTAGCTAGAGCGAGCTAATGTCTGTGGAGAATTGTTTTGCCTCCAGCTAAGCCCCGCCCACCAAAAACATCATAAGCCAAACCCTTTCAGTCCAGTCCCTCTGGAACCAGCAGTAAGCCTTCAGACATGGTACCTAGACCCTCGGTGTGTTCAGACAGTCCTCTTAAATGTGGGCGGGGTTGTTGTCACTCACTGCTCCGTCCAGCACTCGCTGTATTTCCTCATCAGCGGTGACACAGATGGAAGTCTGCACCTGGTTTATCGTCCACAGAACGAGGCTGCACGCCCACATTTTCACAACAAAATAGAACAGGCTGCAGTGAGAGTCTCTCTCCATGGGATATTTAAAAATAGCAGCTTTGTGCATTTAGTCCTTCTCAGGCAAGCTCAGGGGTTTAGTGTTGCTGTAGCCCACAGGAAGTGAGGATTAGAATATATGACCTTCACATAATCCGCTCCAAATTAATCTATATTTTTAAAGTCATTACTAAAAGTATGTGTCATATAAAAACTAAAGTGATGGTCAAAGTTGTCACAGTGAAATTTAAGGTGTCCTGATGGATTCACGTCATCAACTCATGCATTGAGTAACATTACAAGTTAACGTTCCACCTTAAAAGTTGCCGGCAGTCGGCCCAGTGAATGAAGTTATTTTTTCTGTTTCATTTTATAGTTACAGTTTACTAATAAAACTCTCCACAGTATGAACAGTGGTTACATGAGCCTCAAAACCAGACACAACTCAGCCCTGAGCAGAGTGACCGTCCTCTACTGACCAATCAGACTGCAGTGTTCACAGCTCCACCTTTTAGTACCAGATCTGTGTGCTAGGTACCCCAACAGAGGGGGGACCAAACATGGGGACGCTAAGGAACGCTTCTGTTGGGACCATCCACAACAGGGCTATGTGACAGTAATCTCTTGAATGCACCATTAAACAACAGGCAGTGACGTAATGGACCGTTGGATACTCCACCTGAATCAACGCAGCATGTGTCTGATCTTTTTGATTCCAGCTTCTCCACCACGTTCAAAAGCAGCCTGTTTCTGACACGTATCAACAAACTCTGGAGTTCGTCACAGTTTTACCTTCCCCCCTGCAGTCACACACACTCTCAGCACACACTTTGATCTGCACGTGTGTGTATCTTACCCAAAGTCAGAGCTGTTTGGACCGGAGAACATTTGTGAGTTGTATTTCTGAAACCGTTCAGAAGCATGACAAGTATTCATGAGCCTGACACAGGCTAATAGAAGATCAGCGCCGGGTGTTTACCCTGCAGTGGTTTCCTTCAGGCGGCTTGTTGTCAATAATCCTGTCTGATTTAACTTCTCGCTTAACTAGACTGCTCTGTGAAACACACACACGTCTCTCATCTCTCTACTTTACAGCCTTGTTGAAAGTAATCCTGTTTGAATCTCTGTTATACACTTAAACACACACACACGAGAACACAAAGTAAAAACATGTACGGGATGTTTGTGTTAATTTATGAACTCCTTCAGGCTTCATTGGGCCTGTAAGACACGGTCACGGCTTGTCACTAAACTCACAGATCCTCTGGATTTTAATTGATCATTAACTGGGAGTTGAGGTGAGGACAGAGCTGCAGAAACATTCGCATGTGTGTGCCTCCAATTAACCTCCCCAACTGCAGGGAGAGGAGCACGGATACCGAACATCACAGGGCCAGACTTACAGACAGACAGAGACAGGCAGAGAATCGTAAATCAAAACTTGATGTTTGATGAGTTTTAGCTCAATCCGAGAGCCTAATGAGAACTAATTACAACCCGCCACGACTGCGTCTGCACAGCGGGGGAGGTGAAACATATCTGAGACAAACTGGAGAGCAGAGAGAGGAGACGAGATCTTTGAATTCGAGTCAGCGGGATAAAAAGAGCGGGGCAGAGGAAGACAAAAGGGAACAATGAGAGAGAAAGAATGGCAAATGTGAGCGCCCTGGGCTCAGCACGAGTTCACTTCAATGCAGCAACAGTTGTCATGAGAGTCAAAGAGCCGGGACTGTCAAAGAGATGATTTTCAGATGTAGGAACGAGCGTCTGATCTCTTCTTTTTCTTCTTCTCTCCCGCTCCTCTTTTTCTCCTCAGGTCTGCGTCTGGCGGAGCAGTTGGGGCGGAGGGAAGATGAAGCGAAGATACGGCATCGCCTCGGCCTGTCTCTGTGGGCCGGAGGAAACCTGGACGAGGCACAACACCAGGTGTGTGTGTGTGTGTGTGTGTGTGTGTGTGTTTGAATTCACAGCTGCGTATCTACAGTACCCAAGTCAGTGCTGGTCCTAGCACATTTGGAGCCCTAAGCGAGCCTCCTGCCTTTGCCAACATCACAACCCAGCACCAGAAAGTTTGTCATACGCTGTGACATGTTCACAAATCATCGGCATCCAAATGTGTTTGCGTCATAGTGAGTGGACACAGCCAGAAAAATGCATCTCAGGCACATTCATTTGTAACAAAAAAAGAACCCAAAGACACAAATCTGCTGCTTTTGTCACAATTTTATTTCCAAGATAGGATGATAAATCGGTGAAAATGTATGTACAGTGTGCACAGGATTACTGCCGCCAGTGCCACCGGTTGATAAATTCGACTAAGGCTAAAATATGTTTTGTGGCTCTGGACAGATTTGGTTGTTAATTGGCTCTTTTTGATAATAAAAGTTGCTGACCCCTGTCCTCGCTCATTTCGGGCTTTGTCCACAAAGAGGAGGAGCTTAAAGTTAATCCTAAATGTAACAGGAAGTCAGTGCAGAGCAGCTCGACTGGCCTGATCTGCTCTCTCCTCTTGGTTCTGGTTCATAGGCAAGCTTCAGAGTTAGTGCTGCTTTTCGGGAAGCCCGTAAAAAGTGCTTTCCAGTAGTCGAGTCGGCTTGAAATAACGGCATGAATCAGCTTCTCTGCATCTTTGTCATTTAGAAATGGTCGTACCTTAGACTGTCTGGAAGGAAGTAGCAACAATCGTTTCAAAAACTTTGGGTTTTAGTATCAGTACAACATTCAGGTCCCTTTTTCTTGGACACATCCCTGACGTACTAAGTGAAGATGATACCCATCTACTAAAGATCCTGATGGCAGCAAGTAAAAAGGCCATTGCAAAATACTGGCTGCAGAAAAACTGCCCCACTGCTAACCTCTTTATTAATACTGTTAAACACTTAACCTTCTGGAACAGATGACTTCTTCCATACGACTTCAAAAAGAACTGGGAGAAAAATGATGGAGAAAATAGTGTATTTATTCAGCCATCGAGACAGACTCCACATCGTCATTGTCTGTACCATAAACACCGATCAGCCAAAACATTAGAACTACTATCAGGTGAAGTGAAGAACATTGATCATTTCATTACAATGCAATGTTCTGCTTGGAAACCTTTGGTCCTGGCATTCACGTGGATGCCCCTTTACGCACTCCACCAACCTAAACATTGTCATAGACCAAGTACCCCCACTCTTCTCGGCAGTGCACCATGCCACACCACAAAAACTGCTCAATAATGGTCCAAGGAGCGTAACAAAGAGCTTTAGGCATCGACCTAGCTTTCACATTCCCCAGATCCCAATTTGATTGAGCATCTGTGGGACAAACTGCTATCCCAGAGGTCCTTTGTCCAGGCCTCAACAGGTCAGAGCTAAGTCCAAACTCCGTTGAGCCTCTGACCTATGGAGGCATGGAGACAGGACCTCTGGGGGTGTCCTGTGTTGTCGGGCACCAAGGCATTGTTGACGGATCCTTTGAGTCCTGTGGGTTGTGAGGAAAGGTACCAGCATGCCCAATGGATGTTCCATCGGATTGAGATCTGGGGAATCTGAAGGGCGGGTTGACGCCTTGAGCTGTTTGTCGTGTTCCTTGGGCCATTCCTGAGAAGTTTTTGTGGTGTGGCATGGTGCACTGTCCTGCTGGAGGGCTACTGCCATCAAGGAGTGCTGTTGCCATGAGAGGGTGTATTGGTCTGTAATGTTTGGGTGTGTGTATTGTGTCAAATGGCATCTACGTGAATGACAGGACCCAAGGTTCCTCACAAGAACATTGCACTGTAACAAGATGATCAGTGTTACTCACTTCATCTGTCAGTGGCTTTAATGTTTTGGCTGATCGATGTATGACGCCTTACTTTTGTCTTTTGTTCCTAAACTTACTCACACTTTAAACGTAAAAAATGTTCGTAAATAGAAAGTATTAAAAAGAAAAGAACTGGTCGTACCTTAGCAATGCTTCTGAGTTGGAGGATATGAGTTCTTCCTCCACCACTGGGTGCAGATTGTTTTTACTATTTTAACTTGCACTCCATAAATCTCAGGTGTGCAGGCTCAGGTGTCTGCGTTGTGTCATATAAATGTTTGTGTTATTTAATTTATGTTGCGTCTTGATCCCGGAGAAACACTCTGTTTTTCTGCCTTGCTCAGAGATGTGTGGTAAAATGACTTTAACTGGACTGATTGATGGAGTTCCCAGTGTGGTGGAGGGAGGAGAGGCAGAGCCTGTTGTGTATTAGTACTGCCCCCCAGTGGTTAATAGTGTAACAGCACGCTCTGTCAGGTTTGAAATATTGAACCAGCTCCCTCTGTTATAACTGAAGTGTTTCATACACACAGACAGGTGACATATATGTGTGTGTTTAGCTCATCAAAAAGTTGTATTCTGCAGTTTCTAAGTGTAGTCGTGATGTTTGTTTTTCTGTGTTTCAGTTGTACCGAGCGTCCGTGTTGTTTGAGACGATTCGTCATGAGACGCAGCACAGCACAGATTACAAGCTCACTCTGTTTGATCTGCAAACCAGCTCGTACCAGGCTCTCCAGAGAGTCCTCGTCAGCCTCGGTGAGCTGTCCTGTTGTTGTTGGTGTGAATCACTGCGCCTCACTTTGTCAGCGAGGTGTTCTCACCTCTCCTCTCGTTCACACTCTCTGTCTGTGTGCCTGTTAGCGACGCACAAATTATCACCTGATGTCTCAGTGCTAATTCAGACCTTCTGCTCCCCCGAATCTCCCGCTCCACTCCTTCATTATTCATCTACTGTGTTATGACTCAGGGCGGCACGATGAGGCGCTGGCCATAGCGGAGCGAGGGCGGACGCGTGCCTTCGCTGACCTCCTGGTCGAACGCCAGAAAGGAAGCCAGCAGGCAAGTGCTGACCCGTACATCCCAGTGACTGTGGAGCACATCCTGGAGACGGTCAACGGTCAGAGGGCCATGGTCCTCTACTACTCTCTGGCTGGAGGCTTTCTGTACAGCTGGCTGATATCTCCAGGGACAGGTACACACACACACACACACACACATATATATATATTCACCTTGTAAGTGAGGTTAAAAAACGAAACTGCAATAATTCAAGAGTCTGCATTTTCCTTTCATGCCACCATCAGGGCAAAACTTGAATTTGTTCAGAGGAAATATCAAATGTTCCACTTAACCCCGTAAATCAGTCCCCAGGTCGAAAGGGCTTAAGCTTGTTAAAGGAGTAGTTCACCTAAATAAACTGTATATAGTACTCACCTGTAGACTCTGTGTGTTCCCACACAAAGTTTTCCTATCGGATGGGTTTTAAGGAGAGCTGGTTACTTTTAAAACATATTCCTCTACAGATCTGTAACATATTCCATTAGATTACTTGAACTAAGTAACTTATTCTAAATACTTTGGATTACTTTTGAGATATTTCAAAGTCATCCTGCTGAGCTCATTTTCCTGAGTCTTATATTTCCATGCCAGAAACACGGGACATTGTCCTGGTGGTGCATGACCTCATCCATTGTCCTGCAGCAGCTGCACTGAACACACTGTCTTTAAAATCTGTTTATGAGCAATGCGTCTTATATGAATTTTACACAGTGTTCTAGCAGCAAGTGAGCATTACTATTTGTCCACTAAATCAGTTACATATGCACTTCTGTTACGTCATTTAAACAAACCACGTGGTCTACCTATCAAACTGACTGGTGCAGAGTCGCAGACTTTAAACCTAAGCCCTTTTTAAACAGGAACTGTGCAAATTTGCAGGAAAGCCCAATCAGTCTTTTTTCAGCATTGGCAGTATAAAAACAAAATCGGGGAGTGCAGCAAAATGCCGCCTACCTACTTTTGTTTATACAGAATGCGTCTTTTTCGGGGCAATGGGGGGCGTGAGCAAGTAACAAAACGTGTAGCTCAGCGTGTGACGTAAACAGTGACGTGGGAGGGAAGCTGCGGCTGGTCAGTCCTTCGATGATTCTCTCATAAGTCGGCCCGTCCTTCACCGTCCCCGTCATCTGATGGTTAATGGCCTCTTCGTTTGCGAGGACAAGGAGGGCGCGCAATTCCTTGTCTCCCCAGTTGCTCATCTTTACAGTGTCTGTCAGGTTTGTGTTTCCCTCTTGCTACTAGCTGCTCACTAATTCCTGCTATCAGCTGTTTCCTGTTTATCCACCACCAGTGGCTCGCACGTGCGGCGTCATCAACAGCTCCTCCCACAAGTCATCAACAGCCCCTCCCGTGGCGGAAGGGTGCCTTGGTCTGTTTAAACTAAAAGGGTTCCACCAATATGTCTACCCTACGAGGCGGGAAATTGGGCACCTCGGATCAACTCGCCAATCTGGCTCTGTGTGTCTAAACGCTCGTAGCTTGCCGGCAAAACAGCCCAACATTCACTGAAAATCTGGCAGTGTAAAAGGAGCTTCTGTGTTGGTGTGAACCCTTACAGAGTCGTTGAGGTCACACGTGAGCCTTACAGTCCGTTAGAAGTGAAGAAGCCTCTTGGATGAGAGGTGAAACATCTTCAAGAAACTCAAGCAAGTCCAGTTGCCTACGACGCAGCACTGAAGGGATATAAAGGATATATTATATATGATATGAATGATCTGATTATCATTGATGATCAAATATGCCTCCACATATTTGTGAGTTGTGTCTAAGCAGAGAGCGAGAGAGACAAGTGGACACAGAGACACAAAAGCAAACAAAGACACATCTCTACATGTGACCAGAGAAGAGTAGAGGAGGAAAACTGATTGCTGACTGGTGCAGAGAAATGAGCTTCTGGGGTCTCAGTTATAAAACTGTGTGTAGGGTCCACACTAAGAATGTACATACGGACAAAACCTAAAAAATGGCGTGCACCAAAAAATATTCAGCAGTTTCTACAATCATCTGTGTCACCAACTTCCTGCCTCCAAAATGTTTGTGAGCATGGGTCAAAGTTTCTCCCATCAAGTCTGTTTTTATTTATCGCAACTTCTGCGTGGGAAGTGGCGTACACTCCTTAACACCATTCAACAGAAACCTTGGATAGACTGTAGAGATCTTCAGGATGTGAGTTTTTAGAATGAACTGTTCCTTTAATGTGGACGTGATTTCAGATTTCCTCTGCCATCGTTTCTAACATAATAAAACCACAGATTGTGAATAATTCCTCTGAGAAAGTCTGCAGAGCTGCAGGTGTAGAGCAGTGAAAGGTGTAGAGCAGGCCAGGTACCAGGAGTGTTCCAGGAGAGGTTGAGTTATATCACAATACGATTTTTAAAAAAAAAACTGGAAGCTATTATTTTTATGATTTGGTTTGCCAACCTTTGTTGGCAGGAGGAAACTCCCCTGACACAGTGCAGTAACACAGCACAAACACACACTGAATAATAACAACAGCAACCTGCATACATAATGACACCAGGCTCAGTCCTCGCTGGAAACATCTACAGAGTCGTTCGCCACCAAGTGTTACAGTCTCAGCTGCACTCCTCAGTTTATCAGTTTGACTGATGCGTCATCAGCTTTGCTCAGATTTGCATTAAAATATCTGTAGTATGATTCCAGTAGTCCTGATACAGTCCTGGGATCTGTTGCATCTGTCGCATTGAGCATCCTTCAGTGACACTCTTCAGTCACAGCACCAGCTGCGCCACTTTCTCTGCTGCTTCGTTTGTTATCTGAAGTTCCAGCACTGTCAGTGTCTACGCTGAATTTGATCATGTGGTCATGTAAACAGCATATTCCGTTTCTCCCATTTTCTGATTAAGGCATTTGGGATACGTCGGTATTACTCAGGTTTTAGGAGCATTCCTTGGACGTGTACACAGTGCTTTCAGAATATGCGTCTCAGTTGAAGTTTTTAACTGTAGTCTGCGACACACAGCCTCTTACCTGTTTACGGTCGGCTCTGTGAATTTGTGGGGTAGAGATACACACCCAAAAGAGAAGTCCAAATTTCTGGTCAACAGGACAAACACACCTGCTTTTAAACATCATGAAAGACTTGGATATCAACAGGTTTTTGGGAATGTGCAAATATCACAACAGCAACCTTTCCGAGAAGGTAGTTGAAGGAATGAAAGAGGGAGGCTGAGTTTGTACGGTGACGGTCCAATATGTCCGCCACCATTGGAAAACTCTGAAAATTTTTATATAAAATGGCACAAGCGGCTTTAGCTGTTCAACTTTTCTATTTTGATGTCATAAACAACATGTCGGGGCACGTTAATCAGAGTATGCATGGCTGCATGTGAACAGAAGTATTAATGGAATTTTTTTATCAGCCATGTAGTCTCGCTCACCAGACCTTTCTCTAGAAAAGAAAGGTTTGGCTGGGCCGACTCTCACTTTAAGATTGGAGAAAAAAAAACGCCCCGGCTGCTTGTACTTCTTTCAACCAATCACAATCATTCTGGGCGGTGCCACAGCAACGGTGCGCTTGCAAAAATATTGCCGGGGGGAAACAGGTTTTGGTGTAACATGCCCACAAAAATATCGCCTACAGGACGCGAACCATGGCAGAAAAATGGCTACATCCCCGCAAGATCAAACACCGCAAAAGTAAAGGACGTGTTGAAAACGGTTGAAAACTGCTACACAACCGGAGGTGGTAGGGCGGGACTTCAGCGGGTGGCTCGTTCCGCCCAATGAGAGGCTGATCTCTGCAGCAAACTTCCGCCCACTCGGACTATCAGTCATGTAAACAGCTTAGAAAGAATATTGTCTTTTTTGAAATAAGGACAAAACCAGAATATTTTATACGTGTCAATGTCGTCAATGTCAGCCAGCTGTTTAAGTTTTTTGAAGATTGTTTTTTGGGGCATGTCATGCCTGTATTTGACAGAGATAGCAGAGAGATACAGGAAATGTGGGAATCAAACCAGGGACTCATTGCTCGGGGCATTTGTGCCCATGTGGTGTGTGCTCTAACCAATCAGATACTCGGTCAACTTATTCTCACAGAACGGTTGTATGATATTCTACAAATTTGCGCCCTGCAAATGACGTTACGTCCTTAATGCACAGTTACGTAATAATACTTACAGAGGTTAGGTTAAGGGAAAGAAACATGGTGAGGATGTTGACTTTAGTTGTTCTTTTATCTCAGACATGTTAGGATGTTTCATACCTTGACATGTTTCGGCGGAAACTTCCGCCTTCCTCAGAAGTGTCACTGTGACGCGTCTTTATCAGCTGATCTGTCAATCAGCCGATATTAGGGAGGCGTGACCGTCCTGAGACACTTCTGAGGAAGGCAGAAGTTTCCGCCGAAACATGTCAAGGTATGAAACATCCTAACATGTCTGAGATAAAAGAACAACTAAAGTCATCATCAGAAACTAAAGACATAATGAACACCATTGAACTATGGTGAGCACATGACTGCTTCCTCGTTCACTGCCATCAGCAAACTGATCACGTCATTGCAGCCTTTCAAAATATGTGCAACGTGTATGAATTTGGGTGCATTACTTTACATAGGAAAACATACTAAAAGATTGTGAGAACAGCCTGACTGTGTCTCCTCATGTTTCGGGGTTGTGAGGACCAAAAATAGGAATATAATATTTTCTATATCTATCCATCTATCTACACACTTCAGAGCCAAAAGCAAAACTTGAATGAAGCTGAGTGAATCCTGTCATTCACAACAACAACTCCGTCTTTTGATTGGCTGCTTTACATTTGAAAAAGCAGTTGGTGGAAGAAATTAAAATGTGTTTAGACAAAGGAAGAAGGATTTCACCGAGTCTGTCTGAACAAAGAGGATGTTGAAAATGTTGCACAGTGCTGTCACAGCATGCACTGCAAAAAAAAGGAAATAAAAACACTTCAGTTTGACTGTTGAATGTGTCGCATTCATTTTATGTCCAAGAATATGTGTGACATGTTTTTGGGGGGGGGTTGGAAAGGGCTCAAAAAGACCACCATCTTCAGGCGGAAGTGTCAACCATGTGTGCACTTATCTCACACTCATATCTCATAACTGTCATGATGTTTGAGGACATTTGGGCACTGATTTTATTCACTTTTTGACCTTAATGACCACAAAGTGTTTGTCCTCCTCAGGAGAGCTTCATATTTGTAGCGCCGACACTTTTGTTTTTGGAGGTTTCACCAAACTGCAGTTTCTCAGATCCACTCGCTGCTCCGGCCTCAGACTGTCAACCTTGTTAATAATTAAGATGTTTCCCAAAATCTGCCCTGCATTCTGAGTGTGTACGCAGACTGTTTTTGACAGCGCTAAACGAACAGCTTGAGAGTGGGAACAAACCCCACAGATCGCTGTGATCACCACACAGTTGACTCTTAATGCAGACAAATGAACACACCAACACACGGCACACTGATGTGCACGCACTAATTCACTCATGTCCTTCCAGGTATTGTCAAGTTTAACGAGGTGTATCTCGGAGAGTCCGGAGTGGAGGAGTTCCACGATGGAGGTGGTGGTGGGAGCCCGCAGGGTGGAGGAGCAGGAGCAGGAGCAGGAGCAGGAGCAGGTGGAGGTCCTCTGTCTCTGGAGCAGTACATCAGCAACGCTAGAGAGGCTCTCGGAGTGGACAGCCACTACAGCAGGTTTATACTCTTTCTTTGGTGCTACAATCGACTCTGAGAGATGATGTGATGTGATTCTGTCATTAACAACTTATATATTATAAATATTTATGCATAAAGAATAGAATAAAACAAAATCAAAGGACCTGGAAATCCAAAAACTCCCTCATGATGGCGTTCTCAGGTCTGCCTATCTATCATTCCTAGTTCTTTTGGGGCGTTCTTGAACTATGATAAACTTCCTCCGGGCCGATAAGGCCTGTGTTGTCACAGTGAGCATGTAGAGCTCACAGAGCAGCCTGTGTGGCTGCAGAAGTCTTGTTACTGTACATCGTCACTCATTGAAACACGAAGGGAGGAGCGTCGGCAAAAGAAGATGAAGGAGCCACATGCTGCGTGTCATCTGTCTTCCTTTGCTCCTGCTCTCTGCTGCCGTATTTCCTTACACTCAATTATCCTGCCCACAACTTCAGGCCTGGGCTGGCACCGCTGGACGACTGTGTAAATCACAACCATGTGTGGTGTCAGCAAATGTTCCCCCACACAAACTGCGTCCCAACTTTCTGTGGAAACCACTGCAGTGGGGTTTCTGTAGCCGGCGGCCATTCACTATGTCTGTCGCCTCTGTGTGTGTGTGTTGAAGCCGTGGCCTCCGTTTATGTGTGGTGATTATGAATCCTGCTCATCCACGGCGTGAAAAGTATTTGCACATATGCAGCATTAAAATGTTTCCGACCCAGCAGTGGAGCTTTACTGCCCTGCAGCATGTAGACGCTGCTACTTTAACACAAATCAAATCTCCGAGCTGTGAAAAGTGCAGCCAGAGGATTCCATAAAAAGTAATGGCGTCTGTTAATGGCAGATTCTGAGAGCCATCAGCCCAGCACATAGAGCCTGGCTCCTGTGATTAATGGCTGTGAAGAGACTCTCTTCATTCTCTTGAAGAGGTGTCACTGCCAGCGAACAGTAGACGTTAACTCTGTATCCTGTTTTAACCCGAGGAATTACAGCATTTCTTTACGTGAGATTGTCTGATTTTTGAAGAAGAAAAAACACATTCTTCTTTTTGCAAATGAAATGTTGATTCATAAAGAAGTAAATGCACAAACTTCTGCCCCCCCCCCCGCTGCCAGTGAGAGTAATTACTGTTGAACACTGTTGAAGCACTGTGATGATGTACACATGTAGGTCAGCTCGCCACACCTGTCCTGCGCCCAGGAGTGCGTGCTACAAGTTTTTTTGTTTCGTTTCGTTTCGTTGCGCTCATGCCTCCATTATAGTGTTTTCGGGATGTCCGTCAGTGCGTAGGTTGACTTGGACTCGAAGATGAACTGATTACATTTTGGTGGTCAAGGGTCAAAGTTCAAGGTTGCTGTGACCTTGCATCCATCTCATTCTCGTGAGCGCAATATCTCAGTAATACCTTGAGAGAGTTTCTTCAAATTTGGCACAAACGTTGACCCGAAAATAAACTGATTCAATTTTGGTGGTCAAAGGTCAGGGTCAGGGTCACTGTGACCTTCAGTCTGTCTCATTGTTGTTAATGTGATTTCTCAAGAATAATTTGAGAGAGTTTCTTCAAATTTGGCACAAATGTTTGCTCGAAAATAAACTGATTCGATTTTGGTGGTTAAGAGTCAAAGCTCAAGTCTATGTGACCTCATCTGTCTCATTCTCGTGAACGTAATATCTTAAGAACACCTTCAGAGAGTTTCTTCAAATTTGGCACAAACGTTCACTTGGACTCGAAGGTGAACTGATTATATTTCGGTCATCATAGGTCAAAGGTCAACGTCAGTGTGACCTTGTCTGTTTCATTGTTGTGAATGTGATTTCTCAAGAATACTTTGAGGGAATTTCTTCAGATTTGGCACAAACGTTCACTTGGACTCAAAGATGAAATGATTGGATTTTGGTGGTCAAGGTCACTGTGACCTTCAGTCTGTTTCATTCTTGTGAATATGATATCTCAAAAACACCTTAAGGAAATTTCTTTAATTTTGACACAAACATCCACTTTGACTGAAGAATAAACTGATAAGCATTTTGTGGTCAAAGGTCAAGGTCACTGTGACCTCACAAAATATGTTTTTGGCCATAACTCAAGAATTCAGACACTAATTCTGACCAAACTTGACACAAATGTCTAACAGGATAAAATAATGAAGGTCAAAAGGTCAAAGGTCAGCTTGACTGTGACATCATCATGTTTTAACGTCATATCTCAGGAACAGAAGGGGAGACATTTGGTCAGATACTGAATTGGTGACTCTAATCTTGAAACTGTGCTGATTGTATAAATCTTCTGTGTGTGAAGCATCCGTGTTTTCACTGACATGGATGGAGACTGTCAGAGACACTGGACTGGTGGGCGGAGTCATACAACCACGAGGCGGCAAATGAACTATTTGAAGCTCAGAATTTTCAGGGGGAGGACTCCCTGCATGATATGTGTCCCCACTAGAGTTGAAATGAAACCTCTGCCCTTAACAGTAACTTCTGAGCAGGTTTTATGGCTGAATATTATGAATCAGTTATGCTGAATACTGAGTAACATGCTGCTGGTGATGTCGGCCCACAGTGCTAACACACTCTGCCTGTGTGTCCGTCTTCTTCTCAGAGTTTGCTCCAGCAGTGAGACAGAGAGTGAAGCTGGAGACCTGTTGGAGCAGCAGTTTGAGGAGCTGAACAATAAACTGACCTCAGCCACCGACCCCACAGGCTACCTGCGCATGGTGTCCAGGAACAACCTCTTCAACAGGTGCGGCTTTGGTTCCAAGGTTTGATTCATATTTAGATGGTGGCGCGGCTGCAGGGAGGCCATGTCAGTCGGTCCGTCACTCTGTTGCTCTGCTCTGATTTTTTTTCTTTGGAGCCACCATTAGGTTAACATTTGTGGTTGGGAGTGAAATATCTCAACAAATATTGGATGAACACACACTTTTTGTCTTTTTTATATACTTTTATTTTATTTTATACTTTTTATCTTGTTTCTACAGTTTAATCTTTTTGATCTAAGTTTAATTCTATTTTTAAAGTTTTTGTTTTAATTATATATTTATATTTATTTAATTAAGATATTTTTATCTTAATTATTTTGTTATTATTTATTTAATTTCTTATCCTATTTATATATTTTTATTTTTATACTTTTTCATCTTATTTATTTGTATCTTATTTATATATGTTTTATTTATATACTCTTACCTCATTTGTAAATTTGTTATCCTATTTATGTATCTATTTCAAATTTTATTTTTATACATTTTATGTTATTTGTATACTGTTTATTTTATTTATGTATTTATTTATATATTTTATACTTTATTTATATACTTTTCACCTTAATTATTTATTTATTTATCTTTTTTGTGTACTTTATATTTTATTCATATACTTTTACCTTATTCATAATTTTTTTTATCCTCTTTATGTTTTTTTTTTAAATTTATTTCTATACTTTTTATCTTATTTATTGCACTTTACATAGTTTGCTGGAATACAGTAAGATTGATCATGTTGCCTTAATTATTTGTATTTATTATTATTCTTTACACGGATGTTTATCTGATCTTTTTTAATTGTTCAACCGACCAAAAACCTGCAGAGCAAATGACATCACTATTATCTTCGGCTGTCCTTTGCTGTTAGTGTTAATTAGAAAATGTTAGCATGATAAGATGGTGAAGATTATATCTTCAAAACATTAGCATGTTATTATTGTCATTGTTAGTGTGTTAGCGTGTCAGCTCAAAGCACCACAGTGCATCAGTGCAGCCTCACACAGCTGCTAACATGGCTGCACACTGTGGTATTTCATTGTTTTCAGACTGCGTAACTGTGTGTATTTGTATCTGTGTGTGTGTGTGTTTAAAAGGAGCTGTCAGAGCATGACGAGTCTGTACAGCGCCACAGTGTCTCCAGTGAAGGACAGCCCATCGTCTCCTCCTCTACGACCCAGTAACATCAGCAAACCTCCTCTACGAGCTCTGTACGACCTGCTCATAGCTCCGATGGAAGGGGTGTGTGCTTCATTAGACTGCATGTTTGCATTTCCTCTGTTATATGTTTTTTTTAACTAAATTTATATGTCTTCTTCTCCGTCCAGGGTCTGATGCACAGCAGTGGACCTGTCGGCCGACACAGACAGCTGGTGTTGGTGCTGGAAGGAGAATTGTACCTGATCCCGTTTGCCTTGCTCAAAGGCAGCTCCTCTAATGAGTACCTGTATGAGAGGTTCAGTCTCATCTCTGTTCCTTCTTTAGGCAGCCTGGGAGCCACAATCAGGGTAGGCACATCACATCTTTACAAAGGTTATATCATATAAAATAATTTAACAGTCAAAGGGGATTTTATTTATACTTTTATGCTGAGAAGACACCAAGCAGTGACCAAGTGCAGCAAAGTGCAGCCAGACTAAAAGTTGGGAATAGTTTAACTTTTAGCAGCCAGATAACACCCATCAGTAATAAGG
The DNA here is from genome assembly GCF_041903045.1 of Epinephelus lanceolatus. Lineage (NCBI taxonomy): Eukaryota > Metazoa > Chordata > Actinopteri > Perciformes > Serranidae > Epinephelus > Epinephelus lanceolatus. The sequence goes on from NC_135752.1 coordinate 38,927,895, forward strand.
GTTCTGTGACTCCTGTGACATGTTAGGCTTTGTTACAAAGAATTTCATCCTGCGTGAAACACATGGACACATGAACACATGAACACATGAACACGCCACCTAGCCGCAGAAAAATGTAATTATTGTGGCGAGCTGCACTTCACAGCTGCTTGGTGTGTTTTGGCTGCTGATACTTTAACTTCATTTGCAGGGCTTTTACTTGTAGAGGAGCATTTTCACAGTGTGGTATTAGTACTTTTACTTTAGCAAAGAATCTGTGAGTAGCTCTTCCACCACTGATAGAATCATGAAACACTACAAACATACTACGGCAACATGTAAACTATAATGAGGAGGATTCATTGATTCAACAAAACAAAAGTCCACCAATTTACAGATGCAATTAGAAAATTAAAGGACCATTACAGTGTTTAAAGTAAAAATGACATCATTATTCCTCATGCATTAATGTAAAAGCAGGATTTTACCGTTGTAGTTGGCTGAGGTGGAGCTCAATTTAAACACTGAGCCCAAATATCCACAGATGCCTCCTTCTCCAGAAAACAAACACATCAGTTGACAGAATAAAGCAGTTTCATAGTCAAAATCAGTGTTTCTCCAGTATTGTGTGGCATGTCAGAGACGGGCCACTCGCCCTGCATCTGCTAATGTGTGCTTTCTCTGATAACTTATTATCCAGACATTCAGCAGGTTTTTACCGGGAGCTGAATTCTCCTCAGAGGTCTCCTCCTCTCCAAAACAAACACACCAGGGGTCTCATTTATAAACATTGCGTCCGCACAAAACGAGGCCTGACAGAGGCGTACGCCACTTCCCACGCAAAAGTTGTGATCTATAAAAACAGACCTGATGGGAGAAACTTTGACACATGCTCACAAACATTTTGGAGACGGGAAGTTGGCGACACAGATGGTGAGGTGGAAGCTGGATTGTAGAAACTGTGAATATTTTTTGGCGCTCGCCATTTTTGGCCTTTGTCCGTATGTGCATTTTTAGTACAGATCCTACACACTGTTTTATAAATGAGACCCCAGGTGATTTAAACCAGTTAAACACGGAATAAAGCAGTTTCAAGATTAAAAAAACCCTTTGTCTTTCTGACGCTGCTCTTTGCAGAAGAGCTTCTAACTATAGTGGCCGATGCAGATACCCAAAACATGAAGGGCCCTTTTTAGAGCCTGTGTTTAGAGCCATGTGTCTACTGTAGAAACATGGTGGTGTAACATGGTGATCTCTATAAACGAGGACCTGCTCCCTGTGTAGATATAAACAGCTCATTCTAAGGTTACAAAAACACAACAATTATTATTCTCAGGTGATTATACACTAAAGAAAACATACTTCTTATATTATATCTTCCAATATATCCCCCTGAATCTGACACACTGGACCTTTAAACTGCAGAAAATCTCTATAAAAATGTGAACTCTTATCTGACAGCCTGTGTTCACCCCACAGCCTCATCCTCGCCGCAGTGGTCCCTTACTTTGCTCAGACGGAGGTTCAGTGGCGGCAGTGGTCGGAGCTCCTCGCCTGCCCTCCTCTGTGATGGACCGCTGGTTGTGGGGCCCGTTACCTTCAGCCCAGGATGAAGCTCTGTGGCTGGGGGAGCAGCTGGGGTGTCATCCCCTCACTGGAGCAAACGCCACCAAGGAGCGTGTGCTCGCAGCTCTGAGTCAGGCAGAGTGCGTTCACTTTGCCACACATATATCCTGGAAGCTCGCCGCTCTGGTTCTCACCCCCAGCCAGGAGAGCGCCGGGGGGGAGGGGGCGGGCGGTCGACCCAGGGAGAAGTCACCGTGTGGGGGGTCGACGTCGGGAGAGACGGCGGGTCAGGATGGAAGGATGAAGAGTTTGTTCTCTAAGAGTCACAGCAGCCCGGAGAGACTCAGAGGAGCAGATGAGACGAGCGAGGACGGGGAGAGTGTGTGTGACATGGAGAGTGTGTGTGACAGTCCTCCGCTTCATGACTTCCTCCTCACGGCGGCTGATATCCTGGACCTGTGTTTGACCGTCAAACTGGTGGTGCTGAGGTACGACCGCTACACAGATTTAACGTTTCACAAAGCGAGTTTCGACCTGACCTCTGACTCTCTGTCACCTCAGGTTGTACCCAGAGTCCAGCAGCAGGGTGACGGCTGACGGGGTGGTGGGTCTGACCCGAGCCTTCCTGGCTGCAGGGGTCCAGTGTGTGTGCGTCTCTCTGTGGCCTGTACCGATAGCTGCCTCCAAACTCTTCACGCACACCTTCTACACTGCTCTCCTCAACGGGACCAAAGCCAGCGCAGCTCTGACGGAGGCCATGAAGGCTCTGCAGAGCAGCAAGCACTTTTCACACCCCTCCAACTGGGCAGGTGAGCGAACACCAACGCACATTAAAGGAACACTTCATCGTCTAAATGACCATTTGTACATCAGTTATTCAGCTGTGATTAATGGTCATAACAGCAACTCCCACTCAAGAATACATGTGGTAATTATTGTGTGTAAACTGCCTGATATACAGCTGATATTATTCGGCATAAGGACAATTGATTATGATGATTTATCTCCTATGAATTCGTATCACAACAAGCTATGTGTTGTCCACAGTCTGTGAGACAGTTCAGGCAGTAAACCCAAGCTGTGTAGCCTCATTCAGCTTCACCTATCCAACATATCTGGCCATCAGAAACACCCAGCTGTTCATCCTCTCTGCCAAAGCCCCGCCGCCCATTTCACCTCAAGTATCTCATGCTTTGGTATTTTGGCCCCACCAGCATCCACCAGCAGGCTGTGACTCCAGTCCTGGAAGGGGCGACGTCTGCTATCGTCACTCGCCAAACTCTTTTCTCTGTGTCAATGTGTGCGGTGTTTGTACCTGAGTTGAAATCACATGAAGCGCAGTCTGCATTTTGATCAGCTGTTTTACACATTAAAACACTCAAAGGCTGACACACAGTGCAGCTCTCAGTGTGATTTAGTTTCATACGACAAAGTAGCATTAAAAAAGTGTCAAGTGTATCTTAAACTGAGATAGAAAGCCAACTGGATCTCAAGGTGAACTTTGCCCAAATGTTCATTTTGTTTGTTTATTTGGTGCTGACATTAAAGGGATAGTGCACCCAAAAATGAAGATTCAGCCATTATCTACTCACCCATATGCCGAGGGAGGCTCAGGTGAAGTTTTAGAGTCCTCACATCACTTGCAGAGATCCAAGGGGAGAGGAGGTAGCAACACAACTCCACCTAATGGAGGCTGACGGTGCCCCAGATTCAAACGTCCAAAAACACATCATTGAAACCACAAAATATCTCCATACTGCTCGTCCTTCAGGACACTTGGATCACTACAGACGAGCAGTATGGAGATATTTTGTGGTTTCAATTATGTGTTTTTGGACGTTTGAATCTGGGGCGCCGTCAGCCTCCATTAGGTGGAGTTGTGTTGCTACCTCCTCTCCCCTTGGATCTCCGCAACTGTTGTGAGGACTCGACCCCTGGCGAAGGCCGCAGCCCTCCACAGTAACAAATCATTCAGTCAACATCTCCAAAATTTACCTGACTCCTGTCTGACATCGGTGTGTGTGTGTGTGTTTTCCTTCAGGCTACATGCTGATTGGCAGTGACGTGAAGCTGAACAGCCCCATGTCTCTGGTGGGACAGGCCCTGGCAGAGATCCTGCAGTACCCAGAGAGAGCCAGAGACGCCCTCAGAGTGCTGCTGCACCTGGTGAGACAGGACGCTGATGGCGGCGTCTACCTGTTTGTTTTTGTCCACAGTAAATAAGAAGATGATGTTTATGTGTGTCGGTGTTCTGTTTGTTTTGATCTTTGCCACAACCGTGCACCTGATACAGTGTTCGAGATCTGGAGCTGAGAACCTGGCACCTTTCAGCCTTCACAAGAGAATCAATATGAGGTGTGCAGATTCCTCCAGTGGGCTGAACTGGACTCTTTGATGGGCCGGTTCTGGCTTTCAGGCTGTGTAACAAACCTGATCTAGAATAACATATCATTACCTATAAATAACACAAGAGACAACACACACGAGGAGTCACGTGAACTAACTGTGATACCTCATCATGTCTCTGCACCAGCAATAGCCATGGCCGTCTGTCCGTCTGTCCCATTCATGTGAATGAACAAATTTGGCACAAACGTCCACTTGGACTCAGCAATAAACTGATTAGATTTTGTTGGTCATGGGTCAAAGGTCAAGACCACTGTGACCTCGTCTAACCTTTTCTCATGAACGTAATATCTCAGAAACATCCTTTAGAGAATTTTTAGAAAGATTTGGCACAAATGTTCACTTCGACCTAAAAATGTACTGATTAGAAATTGGTGGTCGTAGGTCAAGGTCACTGTGACCTCATCTGTCTTAATCGTGTGAATGCAATATCCCCAAAACACCCTGAGGGAATTTCTTCAAATTTGGCACAAACGTCCACTTGGACTCAACAATGAACTGATTAGATTTTTGTGGTCAAAAGTCAAAGGTGACTTTTTTCTGTTTTATTCTCATGAACATGATATCTCAAGAACACCAAGAAAGAATTTTTATTTTATTTCCAGATTTGGCCCAAACGTGCACGTGGATTCAACAATGAACTAAAAGAATTAGGTGGTCAAAGGTCAAGGTCACAATGACCCTGCATTCGTCTCACTCTTCTGAGTGCGATATCTCAAGAACACCCTGAGGGAATTTTTTTTCAAATTTGGCACAAACACCCACTTAAACTCAACAATAAACTGATAAGATTTTGGTGGTTATAAGTCAAAGGTCAAGGTCAGTGTTACTTGCCATGCGTCTCATTCTCGTGAACACAATATCTCAAGAATGCCTTGAGGGAATTCCCTGAAATATGGCACAAACATCAACATGGACTCAAGAATGTACCGAATAGAATTTAGTGGACAATGGGTAAAGGTCAAGGTAACTGTGGCCTCGCAAAACATGTTGTTGGCCATTACTCAAGAATTCATACGTTAACTCTTACAAAACTTCACACAAATGTTTAACAGGATAAAATAATGACGGTCAAAAGGTCAAAGGTCAAAAGGTGGACCAATCGGCTCATGTTTAACACCAGACAGAAGGCCAGTGTTTGATCTGCGTCTCTTTCTCTCTACAGGTTGAGAAGTCTTTGCAGCGCATTCAGAGCGGCCAGTGTAACCCGATGTACACATCACAACAAAGCGTAGAGAACAAGGTGTGTGTGTGTGTGTGTGTGTGTTGGTCTTTCTATCTCTCTGTTTGTAAATGTCAGCCTCTGTGTCTCCTCTGCTCACATCCACGTGTCCTCTCTCCTCTGGGTAAGGTCGGTGGGGTGCCCGGGTGGCAGGCCCTCCTGTCTGCGGTGGGTTTTCGGTTGGACTTCTCTGGTAGCGGTGCTGGTCTCCCTGCAGCGGTTTTCTTCCCCACCTCAGACCCTGGGGATCGACTGCAACAGTGCAGCACCACTCTGCAGTCTCTGCTGGGTGACAAAGCTTCTCCATTATTCAAAATGTCTCTCATGTCAATCACACTGATAGAATAACAAACTGTGTAGCCCCTCCAGGATCCAGAGTTCACACTGTGGTTTCATCATGCATGTGTCTCCAAACTCTGACCATATAAGTTGTATAAATAATCACTGATACTGAATTCATTTCATGCTGAAAGTAACAACCCTGTGTCCATCCTCAGGTCTCACTCCTCCAGCTCTGCAGGCTCTCTGTAAACTGGTCACAGTATCTGAGGCCGGAGAGCAGCTCATTCATAAGGTACTGTTATCATGTGTGGTAGTGACACAGTTACTCAGACCAGTGGTGGAAGAAGTAATAATAAATAATAATAAACTTGTATATAAACTTGTACAATATTTGTATTGCACCTTTCTTAACAAAGTTACAAGGTGCATGCACAAGGAATAAAAAATACAGTGACAATTAGCAGGAATAAAATGCCTTTTTATAAACATACGTTTTTAGAAGAGATTTAAAATTAGGAGCTGGCTGACTTGATGTCCTCAGGAAGATTGTTCCATAATCGGGGTGCATAGATGGCAAAGGCCCTGTCTCCCTTAGTCACAAGCCTAGTCCTAGGTATAACCAGTAGAGTCAAATTTAAGGACCTCAAATTACCGTCTGGCTTGTAGGGAATTAAAAGCTCAGTGATATAGCCAGGAGCTAGGTCATGGAGAGCTTTAAAAACAGTTTTCTTAATATGGGCCTCAAAACAAAGATTAGAATCAAATGAAACCCCGAGATTTCTTACAACATCTTTGACATTCACAGCCAGAGAGCCAAGGCTGTTTTGGAAATGGGATCTGGAACTGAGGGGGCCAAAGAAAAGAACCTCTGATTTGTCAGTGTTGAGTTGAAGGAAGTTTTGGGACATCCAACATTGGATGTCGACAAGACAGGCCGTGAGGGAAGCAAGACAACTGGGGTTAGAGGATTTAAGTGGGACATAGAGCTGGGTGTCGTCAGCGTAACAGTGAAACCGAATGTTGTGTTTGTGGATAACCTGACCAAGAGGGAGCATATATATGTTGAAAATAATAAAGGGCCAAGGATAGATCCTTGTGGGACACCACAGGAGAGATGGGCAGATGATGATGAGGCATTGCCAGTAATAATAATAATAATAATAAGTACTCAGATCCTTTATTTAGATAAAACTACCAGTACAGCAATGTAGAAGTATTCCGTTAAAGCTGAAGTAGTAAAAGTACTCACGGTGCTGTAAAGTGTCTCCTGTGATTGATCTCTGATTCTATGTGACATTATTAGTGTTGATACTGAAGCATCAATGTTAGCGCAAGGTGTTACTCATGTAGCTGCCCTATATGGAGACAGTTTGAACTACTTTATGTACAGTTAGCTAGTTTAGTCCGATCATTCCCAACCGAGGGGTCGGGCCCCTCCAAAGGGTCACCAGATAAATCTGACATGTCACATGATTATTTGGAGAGAAGAAGAAGCTCAGTCCTGATACACAAATTTATTTTTAGTTTTAATCTTTGCTTTTTTTGTAAACTATTGAATTCTTCGGGCCTTTGAACGGTTATTAAAATGACACAATCTGAGAAGTGTAGAGGGGATAGGGTTTTGGTTATAGACCTCTGAAACATGACAAGGAGCCCCAACTAGACCTGGATTTTCTGTAAGAGGTCACAAGTCAAAAGGCTGGAAACTACTGCTTCAGACTTTACTGGAGCTGTGTGCCACATTGATATAGCAGCAAACCAATATTTGCTATGTAAAGATACAGTGGAGTAATGGCGTCATGAGCAGATAATGAAGCCACAGTCCCTCTGTGTGTGTTGTAATACAAGCCTCTCTGCTTGTCATGGTAGACGGTGTGGCTGTGCTTGCATGTTAGCGCACATGAGTCCTTGCGTGTGTCCCACTGGCTAGCTTATTACAACTGCTCTGCATTGCACTCATATGGCACTTACAGCTGATAATGTAGTCCTGACCCATGGCATTGTTGCCAAAGCGTGGCCCCACCCTACGGTTTCCCTCTGGTTAACACCATTATGTCTATCAGCACTGTTGCTGTTGTTAGCACTGTTTATTGAGTTAGCGCCACCATTAGCTGCTAGAAATCAGCTCAAAAACCTCCATATTGAGAGCCTTGTGTAGACGAGCTGAATCAGATTCTGTCTCATTTGGTACCTTTAAATCAAACTCATTAGCTCATGGTTATGACATGGGAAGCTGCGCACAAGTAATGGTAGCCGTTCAAGTGGTTAAAGGGATAGTGCACCCAAAAATGAAGATTCAGCCATTATCTACTCACCCATATGCCGAGGGAGGCTCAGGTGAAGTTTTAGAGTCCTCACATCACTTGCAGAGATCCAAGGGGAGAGGAGGTAGCAACACAACTCCACCTAATGGAGGCTGACGGCGCCCCAGATTCAAACGTCCAAAAACACATCATTGAAACCACAAAATATCTCCATACTGCTCGTCCGTAGTGATCCAAGTGTCCTGAAGCCCCGACATAAAAAGTTGTTTGGAAAAACGTCATTTGAACTCTGTTTTTAGCCTCATTGTAGCCTGTAGCTCTGACTGCCTCTCTGGGCACCGCGCTCACATGTGTGTGCTTGCGTGAGACCGTGACATGGACACCGCCTTCATGTGTGTTCACGTGCTTTCACTGGTCTCGCGCGCAGGACACTTGGATCACTACGGATATTTTTGGGTGCACTATCCCTTTAAGAGCACTGCTGCTGGGCAACTGCAACATGGACGCTACTGTCAGCATCTAGCACCTACCGAGGCTAACAATTGAGCAAGTCAGCGAGCAGGTTATGTAATGCAGCAAATGCGAAGACGTAATGACAGAGGACGTACAATTACAAATAAAAACTCTGTGTGATTAAAATGACAATATATTATCTTACCATCCACTAAAAAATGAACTTCCATGGCCTCTGTCATTTCTGAAATAGTCAGCCAACATGTCACAACCCTTGAACCCATGAATTTCCACGCACGATGTTGTGAATGCCATAAGATGGAGGCGTTGGTCTCGTTAACAAGGCAGAAAAATATTTGCTCTGAATGTTGCGTACAGCTCCTTTAACAATGCATGTATTTTATAAGATTATCTTTTGTTTAATGTAAAATTTTAACCTGAAAAATAACTTATATCTGCCACATAAATATAGTTCAGCAGAAGTAAAATAAAAGTGCAGTCCTTGAGTAAATGTAGTTAGTTATTTTCCACCACTGGTTCATATCAACATATTCACATGTGAGTGATGCATGCAAGGGCGTAGCTTTGGTTTTAGGAGTGTGTGACATGATGAACCAAAAGCAATCATTTATAGATACCTGGAATTTTTTGATAAATACTGTCGGTGCCTTTTTCCGTCCTGTGTGGCGTCTGCAGGTATTCCTTTCAGGCTGCTACAACCTTCACCACTAAAGTAGGGCAGCCTGTATGTAGCCTGAGAGGCGACCCCACGGCAAAAGAAGCCTGTAAAGCAGTGTCCTCCATTGGTAGCTGCTTGTTAAGGTTGTTGCTGTGATTGCACAGTGATAACTGAAGGTGACTCGGATGAGAGCTTCTCTCATCTGGATTTTCACAGCTGGAGAATAAGAGGTCAACACTCAAAGAGGTTTTAGTACAAAAATCAATTAATAAAATCACAGGAATGAACATTACGCCCTTGACTGCATGTGTGTTGTTGCCCTCACTGAGTGTGTATCTGACACGGTCATACATGGAGCATAATTAAAAGGACACACCACCACTCACTTCACCAGCATTTTTTACATCCAGCCACTGTTTATGTGTCAGTTACAGGGCCTCAGTAGTTACATCACTCTCTGTTAGTGGTAGCCCTCCATGTACCGTGGTGGTATCATCTCCATGCATGGCTGAGTGTGCAGTGACTCAAACCCAACAGTCACGCAGGACTAAACCACTAAAGTTTCTGTTTCCTCTTCTCTCATACCCACCACACAAAGGCGGTTAAAAGCATGGTGGGAATGGTAAGTGTTTCATGATAACTTTGAGTTCAAAGGAAGTGTGAGAGCGCTCACAGCAGGCACACACAGATTAAATACTCTGAGAGATGTGTTGTGATGTGAGCGCTGTGTTCACTCAGACAACACAAAGTCACTGCAGCGTCACAGTTCAGACCTAATGATGTTTGCTCTCCTCTCCAAAGCTCCACCAGGTGCTGGTTCAGCTGCAGTCAGGCGACAAAGAGCAGGACTTCTCACTGGCTCCTATTCAGGTGTCGATAAGTGTGCAGCTCTGGAGGCTTCCAGGCTGCCACGAGTTCCTGGCAGCGCTCGGTGAGTCCTCAGTGGAATAAACTCAAGTTTCACTTTTGTGTTGAAATAAAAGTAAGTGCTACAAACAGCTCAAACACATTTACTAAATAATGAAACTAAATGAGCATAATGACTAAAGCTTAGTTTTACATGTGCAATTTTGAGGTACTTGTACTTTACTTGAGTATTTTATGCTTCTATATACTTCTGCTCCATTATATTTATCTGACAGCTTCAGTTACTTCACAGTCCAAAATATAAATCAACGAATAAATGATGACTTATTATTATAGATACGCCACCTACCAGTATATAAAGTCATTAAAATGAGCTCCACCTTGACCAGCTGCAACATTAAAGTGACAAGCACATGAATGCATCAACAATTATAATCCAGTAATAAATATTAAGCTTGGGTAGTCTTATTGTATGACAGTATACCAAGGTATTTAGAAATCCAGACAGTGTCATTTTTCAGTACCGTCAAAAATACAGATGCTTTTCTTCCATGCAGAGATGCTGTATTGAGGATGTATTGTGTGTAGTGCACACCATGTGCCACCAGAGGTCAGTCTCTGAGCTGACAAAGATGGTAACTGTGAGCGTTCGGGATAACGTTACAGGACTGTACACAACCGGCCAGTAATGGCAGAGACAGCAGGGAAAACTGCATATTTTCACAACTACGTGAAATGACCCTTGACCCTTTGTGATGGTCTGACAAGCTGTCAGAGTAAGCGTGGAGCCCTCACTGTCACTAACTGCACTCCCTGAAGAAATATGATCATATTTTTGTTAAAATGAAAGAGTGATGTCAGAGAGAAGCAGACAGAGGGGTCTACAGTCTGTGTTTGAAGGATATATCCAGGATGTCAAACTGACTCAGCAGCAACAACAGGTTAAAAAGACAAAGATAGTTAGAAGCTAAAGCCGAACTATTATGGAGCTACATTAGGGTCAAAAGTTTTGTACTTGAAAAAATAAAATTTGAAACTGAAAATTCATGTGTTGATCTTGAATTTTGAAAAATACAACAATGTATTCAAAATAAAAATAAGTGTATGAAACGTTTTTTCAGGTTAAATATAATTTTGATTCACTTTGGTAATTCTTTTGAATAAATAATTTATTTTCACTTTTCACATCCATTGAAACTGAAAAAAAGATTTGAAACTGTAAAAAATAAGATCTGAATCTGAAAAGATAAAACATGCAAGTGAAAAAAATAAGACCTCAAATGTTAAAATATATATGAAAGTGAAAAGTGAAAATAAATTATTCATTCAAAAGAATTACCAAAGTGAATCAAAATTATATTTAACCTGAAAAAATGTTTCAACTTATTTTTTCTTTTTCAAAATTCAAGATCAACACATGAATTTTCAGTTTCAAATTTTATTTTTTCAAGTACAAAACTTTTGACCCTAATGTAGCTCCATAAACTATAGGCTACAGATCACAGTGTAAAAGTGAACCATCACATCACTGCTGATCGCCACACAAGACAATGAATATAAAGGGAAACTTTGCTGATATTGAACCAGCTGTGTGGCATCACAGTGTGTGCAGATGAACAGTGTTTGGCTTGGTTTGGGACGTCAAACAACGTTCATCTGCACACACTGCGATGACACACAGCTGGTTGAATATGAGCAAAGTGTCCCTGCTTCCCTTCACTGGTTCCTGTACAGCAGGGTTGGTCTTTGTTTCACTGTTACAATCATTAAAAAGCAAAAGCAGCATGTGTATACATTCAGTAGGCTATATCTTCAGTAGCTAGCTAGCTAACCCTACACTTTTCAGGGTTTGATTTTAGAACAGGGAAGAAACGTATATCTTTTTCCAACCTCTCCAGGTAACGAGTATCATTAATACATGACGTGCCCCAGGCACAACATTTAGCTCCACATCCACAAAACCAGCCTGAAAATGAAGGAAATCTGAAACGTTGGAGCACAGCTGTGTTGTTGTCAGACCCTTGTGGGAGCTGCTACGCTATGATTTGCCAGTCTGTGTTTGAGGGGCGGGACTAAGCAAAGGGTCAAGTAAGGGTTTAGTTTTGCCAAGCCAGAATTGGCACACAAATACCATCTCCACCATGTATACTGTACACTTTTGGTACTTTAAACATATTTTGATGTTGATACTTGTGTGCTTTTGCTTAAGTAAATTTTGAATGCAGGACTTTTACTTGTATTTTTACACTACAGTATTGCTACTTTTACTCAAGTAAAAGATCTGAGTGCTTCTCACACCACTGGTCAAATCTTTATCTCTAAAGCAGTGGTTTCCAATTAGTGGGTCAGGGTCCAAAAGTGGGTCCCAGGTTTAAGTTTAAGTTTTATTTACTTTATTAAGAAATTCAATGTTTTCACTCTTGCTTGTCAATTACACACAGGTCCGAAAGACACACACATGCACAAACAGGACCTATACATGCACAAATTGGAGAGATGTCAGAGTGAGGGGGCTGCCCTTGGTGAGGCGCCCCGAGCGGTTGGGGGGTACCAAGGGCACCTCGGCAGTGCCCAAGAGGTGAACTGGCACCTCTCCAGCCACCAGTCCACACTCCATATTTGGTCCAGACGGGGACTCGAACAGGCAACCCTCCGGTTCCCAACCCAAGTCCCTATGGACTGAGCTACTGAACAGTGAATTTTTGGCACAGAGCTTTTATTTTGAAGTGCTGGTTCCTGCTGTAGAGTGAGTGACTAACACATAGCTACTTGTCAGAGGCAGCAAGCTAGCTTGATGACATGGACAAACACAAGTATAAAAACTGAATGTGATAAACTGTGAGGACCTTGAACTGATGTCTAAGGAGAAATCTAGACCCTGTGTCTGGACCAGTTGGGAACCACTGGTCTAAAGTGTCCAGTTATGGGCACCCTGGTACAATGTGTGCCCTGTATAGGCCAAGTTCTTAGCATCGGCCTCAGGATAGAGTCTGACCTGCAGCATGTCATCCCTTCAATCTCTCCCCACTTTCATATCCATCTGTCCTATCAAAGAAAGCCAAAATATATATATATATATATATATATATATATATATATCCAAAGTATCTAGTTACTGTAGCTCTCAGATAAATGTAGTGGAGTAAAAGGCACAATATTTTCCTTCTGAAATGAACAGGAGTTAAAATTATAATTATATATGTATTTATTGTCCACAAAGGTGGATATTTGTCTGGTACAGGTACCTCAAAATTCTGCATAAGTGCAGTACTTTTACTTAGTTACATTCTGTGTCTCTCAGGTTTCGATCTGTGTGAGGTGGGTCAGGAGGAGGTCGTGCTGAAGACTGGAAAACAGGCCAGCAGGCGCATCATGCACTTTGCCCTGCAGTCTCTTCTGGCGCTCTTTGGTGAGACTCATGCAGAACTTTTCAAACCTAAATCTTCGTCTCTGTCCCGCCCTAACGGTTCTCCTCTTTCAGACTCCACAGAGCTTCCAAAGCGGCTGAGCATGGACAGTTCCTCGTCCCTGGAGTCTCTGTCTTCCTCCCAGTCAGCCTCCCAGCCTCACTCCTTACCGCTCTCCTTCGGGTGCTACCCTCCTCAGCCCTCCTTCTTACCCCCGGTCTGCCCCGACAACCTCTCCTGCGACGCCATCTCCGTCTACAGCCTCAGCTCCCTCGCCTCCTCCCTCAGCTTCCTGTCCAGACCCGAGCCCGCGGGAAGTGACATCATCAGCCAGCGCTCAGCACATCAGCCGGAGCTGGAGAGACCTCGAGGAGGAGGGGGGGGACTCTACCCCTCGCACCGCCACTCAGGCGGCCTGGCGAGAGGTCGACTGACCAATCAGGGAGGAGGATTAGCAGGAGAAGGGGAGGAAGAGGAGTATGAAGGGTACTCCATTATCAGCAGTGAGCCGCTGGGACGAGGGAGGAGGGACTGTGACACGCTGCCACTTCCTGCGGGACACAGACACGGTAGAGGTGGTGCAGGCAGAGGGTCTGCAGGGGGTCATGGGTACCCGATTACAGTTTCCTCCAAAGGAAGCATCAGCACACCTACGTCTCCAATTAAAGCTCCGCCCCCGCCCCTCAACGTTCCCACCAGCCCCAAACCCAAACAGGAAATGTAAGTTCAGAGTTATTGTCAGAAAGATTGATGCTGTCCTTTCTAAAAATGCTCTGACTAGATAATTTGTAACTTTAATATTCTTATTCCCAGCTCATCTCCTCAGAGGACGGGCAAAGGAAAGGTCAGCAGCTCTGAGTCGGACCAGTCGAGCACGGAGACAGACAGCACGGTCAAGTCCCAGGAGGAGAGGACGGTGCCTGCGGGACAGTTGGATCCCCAGGAGCTGGCCCAGAAGATTCTGGAAGAGACCCAGAGCCACATGCAGGCTGTGGAGAGCCTGCAGAAAGCAAACAGAGGGAAGAAACCGAGGGGAACTGAGGGGAGAGAGGAGGCACGCGTCAGGCAGCCTTCTCTCTCGACTCCCTCAACCCCCACTTTGACTCCCAGCGGAGGAGCACGAGGCTTTCAGCCCTCTGAGACCAGTGCGTTCAGCAGACCTCCCAGCAGAGCCAGCCTAAAGGCGTGCTCCTCTCCTCTCTCCCTCTCCTGTCATCTGTCACCTCTATCCACCTCTGTTTCTACCCCTCCCCCAACTCGACCCAAACCTCCATCCCGCTCCTCGTCGCTGCAGAAAATCAGCTCCGGCTACAACAGCCCCGCTCACTCCTCTCCGTCTTTATCTCTCGCTGTGAAAGAGCACAGCTCACCTTTCCCCGCTGTCTCCTCAGATGTGCATGTGCAGGCTCAGCTCAAACTGAAATACCCTACCTCACCTTACACCGCCCACATCTCACCTTCCCACTCTCCTGCTGACAGCGCCCCGTCGCCAGCCCTTTCCTATTCCTCCACAGGATCCGTCTCAGCCTCCTCCAGCCCCGCGAACACTCCTGAACTCAGCCAGTCCAAACGGGACAACAAAGTCCAGGCCATTCATAACTTAAAAACCTTCTGGTCCAACCCCAGCCAGAAACACGAGGTGCCCTGCCCCGCCAGTTTACTCCGAGGTGGGAATAAAAAAATGAGTACAGTTCAGAAAGATGTTTTGGGTTTGCTTAATCTCTCACCTCGACATGATTCTGTTTGCAAAAACGGCGATGGGTCTGAGGACGCTGGCGACAGACCGAACAGTCACCAAAAACTAGAGGCTAAACCTCCTCCGCCTCCTCCGTCTAACTCCAAAGGAGGCATCAAACTTCCCTCTGGGAACGGCTACAAGTTCCTCTCACCTGGACACTTTTTTCCATCCTCTAAATGTTGAGAGTCGCCATGTTTGTCCCTCTCCTCTGCTTCCTTCTTGGTGTTTGTACTTTGACAGAAGCTGTCCGTTTGTCAGCTACACACGACATTTTTAGCAATACCTGCTGAAGACTAGGATAAAAAAGTACTGTTTGATACTGACGGTGATTTTACACGTCACCACTTTTTTGTGAAGGGATGTTTTAAATGTGATGACTGTGCCTTCTTCTGGGGAGAGCTGGAAGGACAAGATGACTCGTAGAGAAGTGTCGAGTCTCTGGCTGTAAATGTGTTTTCATGACTGACTAGAGAGCATGTGTGTCAATGCCTCCATGTACTGCACTCACAGCCTGTCGACTGAACGCCTGAGAAAAGGAGAACAATTTTACGTCAGCCTAAATGCTCGCTATGTTTGTGCAAGTTGACCTGAATTTGATTTATTGTGTAATAATTATTGTTAAATGTCATTATTATCGATGCTTATTGTCGTCATTTATTTTGTAAAGTAAGCTGTGTTTTCCAGTCGTTATTATACATTTTATAAAGACAATTAAAGGAGGACGTGAGGAAAACATTTTGATATTTTTTATGGAGACTTGATTTCATGTGTGATGGTGACTTTATAATGTACAATGTTTGCAGCGGTGCCAGACTACGATTTAGAAATATCTCAGTTCTCAAGACAAATAAAAAATGATGCACCACCATGTTTTTACAATCAGACAAGTCAAACACTGGCTCTAGATAGGGACATTCACGTCTTTGTGTCGACCACCATGAAGAGAGCGTTATCAAAACACACATTTTTTTAACATGAAACGTCTTTATTCAGTGTTTTTACTGGTTTAAATCAGCTGGTCTGTTTGTTTCGGAGAGGAGGAGATCTCTGTGGATAATCCAGCTCCTAGTAAAAATCTCCTGAATGTCTAGTTCTTAAATTATCAGAGAAAAAAGATGAGCACACATGAACAGGTGCGAGGCGAACAGCCTGTCTCTGACATGCCAAACACATCGGAGAAACACTGATTTGTAGCATGAAGCTGCTTTATTCAGTGTTTTTACCAGGCTTAATCACCATTTATAAACATTGCGTGCACAAAACGAGGCCTGAATGAAGTGTACGTCACTTCCCAAGGAAAATTTGTGGTAAATAGAAACAGATTTGATAGGAGAGGCCTGGTTGTAGAAATTGTTGAGGTTTTTTTTTGGCACACGCCATTTTTGGCTTTTGTCAGTACGTTCATTCATAGTATGGATCCTACACGCTGTTTTATAAATGAGATCCTGATCTGTTTGTTTTGGAGAGGAAGAGACTCTGGATCATTTGGCTGGAGAGAAAAAAGGTGAGCATACATTAGCAGGTGCTGGGCTAATACACACACACACACACACACACATATATATATATACATATATATATATACATATATATATATATATACACATATATACATTCTCTGCTCTAGTCCATCTATGTCTTGTTCCAGTAGCCCATTTCTCATCAGGCTGGTTCCTCAACACCTGATGTGGATCCTATTGACAAAGGCGACGTCCGACCAGGTATGACTCTTTAAGAAGGGTCCAGACTGGATATGTGTGTCGGTCTGTCGGTCTGTCTGTTGGTCAGTCAGTGGGTCTGTCTGTCTATCTGTCGGTGGGTCTATCTGTCTCTCTGTCTATCAGTCGGTCGGTGGGTCTATTTGTCTGTCTATCGGTCGGTCAGTGGGTCTGTCTGTCGGTCAGTCGGTGGGTCTGTCTGTCTATCTGTCGGTCAGTCAGTGGGTCTGTCTGTCTATCGGTCGGTCGGTGGGTCTGTCTGTCGGTCGGTCAGTCGGTGGGTCTGTCTGTCTGTCTGTCTATCTGTCGGTCAGTCAGTGGGTCTGTCTCTCTATCGGTCGGTCAGTGGGTCTGTCTGTCTGTCTGTCGGTCGTTCAGTGGGTCTTTCTATCGGTCGGTCGGTCAGTTGGTCTCTCTGTCTGTCGGTTGGTCGGTGGGTCTGTCTGTCTGTCTGTCGGTCGGTCGGTGGGTCTGTCTTTCGGTCGGTCGGTCGGTGGGTCTATCTGTCTCTCTATCAGTCGGTCAGTGGGTCTGTCTGTCTGTCTGTCGGTCGTTCAGTGGGTCTTTCTATCGGTCGGTCGGTCAGTGGGTCTGTCTGTCTGTCGGTCGGTCGGTGGGTCTATCTGTCTCTCTATCGGTCGGTCGGTGGGTCTGTCTGTCTGTCTGTCGGTCGGTCGGTGGGTCTGTCTGTCTATCTGTCGGTCGGTCAGTGGGTCTGTCTGTCTATCTGTCGGTTGGTCGGTGAGTCTGTCTATCTGACGGTCGGTCAGTGAGTCTGTCTGACTGTCTGTCTATCTGTCGGTTGGTCGGTCTGTCTATCTGACGGTCGGTCAGTGAGTCTGTCTGTCTGTCTGTCTGTCTGTCTATCTGTTGGTCGGTCGGTGGGTCTGTAGGTCGGTCGGTGGGTCTGTCTGTCTATCTGTCGGTCGGTGGGTCTGTCTGTAGGTCGGTCGGTGGGTCTGTCTGTCTATCTGTCAGTCGGTCGGTCTGTCTGTAGGTCAGTCGGTGGGTCTGTCTGTCTATCTGTCAGTCGGTCGGTCTGTCTGTAGGTCGGTCGGTGGGTCTGTCTGTCTATCTGTCGGTCGGTGGGTCTGTCTGTCTGTCTGTCTGTCGATATAGATAGATAGATAGATAGATAGATAGATAGATAGATAGATAGAAAGATAGATAGATAGATAGATAGATATAGAAATGAATATATAGACATTCTAAACAAAGAGGTACAGAACAATTGTCATACAACAAAACAACATCATGCCAGATGTCTTACAAGTCCATTCATATCAAGCCCTTTCACAGTTCAAAGAAAATATTGTGCCATATTGCTCTGAGTTCAACAGGAAACCGGTTACGGGGTTTGGAGTCAGACCATTTGGATATGGAATTTAGCAAGAATGATCAGAAACTGGGCGGCACGGTGATGCAGTGGTTAACATTGTTGCCTCACATTGTCACAAGAGGGCTCCTGGTCCAAACCCAGGGTGGGGGAGGCCCCTTGTGTGGAGTCTGCATGTTCTCCCTGTGTCAACGTAGGTTTCCTCCAGGTGCTCCAGCTTCCTCCCACAGCCCAACGACATGCAGGTTAACTGGTGACTCTAAATTGTCCGTAGGTGTGAATGTGAGTGTGAATGGTTGTCTGTCTCTGTGTGTCAGCCCTGTGACCCCTAACAGGATAAGTGGTTATTGAAAATGAATGAATGATCAGAAGTTGAATCCATCCCATCACACACAAAATGTAACATCACATCGGACACTTTAATCTGTATATTTGTGCCCATTTTCCTGTTTGTAAAGTCTCGCATATCTGTCCAAAATAAACTTGAATCATCACAGTGACTGTATAATTTATACCTCTTCCACTTTATACTGATACAATATTTGTTTAAAATAGATTTTTTTCTGGCATACTATATAATATGGTAGTGTGGGAACTGCACGCACAGATAGATATTTGACATGCCTCTTTATTGCACCACCTCCTCCTCCATCATGAATATCGAACAGTCCCTAAAGGAGTTACTCCTCCATCAGTGTATGTAGAGAACATGATGAATACAGCACATGAGCCAGTGTAACGGACAGTGGTGTGGATTTATCAGCCAATCAGATTCCTCCTGGAGGGCGGAACGAACTTGTTGATAATTCTATCTGGTGTCCACTCCCAGTGCGCAGGCGCAGCCCGGGTGACGAAGATGGTGCTCATCAAGGAATAGTGAGTCTGAAGTGCTTTTTAAAAAACATCTTTTGCTTCATTTAGAGGCTCGTTTTCATCTATGTTAGAGCTCGTTACTGAGGAGGGAACATGTGTGTGTCGTCTGGTGCGGTGTGTCGCTGCATCTGACCGGGCTGCAGCCCGCTAGGAGGCGGCTTTGAGCGGGGTGGATCAGGACGTGGATAACGGGACACACCGGTCTTTTTTAGGCGTTGCTAGTGCAAGCTAACGTTAGCCGCTGAGTGGTAGCAGCACAGGGGATAATTAGCTTCTTAATGAAAATGAGTTACATAAAAGGGCTGCGCTGCTTGCTCACAGATAATTTACATATTAATTTAATTAGCATGACTTCTGTGGGTGGATATATATTGAACATGAAGCGGTTAGCAGCGTGTTATAGGTGTAAAGTGCCGTAATGTTAAGCTTTGGTCCCGTGAGTGACAGATTAAGGTTCCGTCCTCCGTCGGATTTACCATTAATGCTAGCTGAGGCTACGTTAGCATTAGCAGCCGGCTAGCTGCTAGCATGACAATTAGCACACACTGAGTGCATTTGTAAAGCATTTAACACTAGCTAACTGCTACGTTAATGCAGGAAACATTATCATAGCATTGAGAAATAGTTTGGCAGCATTTTGCTCCAATATTAGCTAACTCCACACTGCAGTTGTACCCTTCAAGCTAGCTTAAGGTTATAACTACTTTGCTGTTACTTTGTTGGCGCTAGCATTGCAGTTAGCCCTTTAACTGGGCGGCTAATACCAACATAAGCTGCACGTTTGACACGATTATTCACCAGGTTTCAACCTATAAATATGCTGTATTTAAACTGTGATGTAGTCTTTAATATTCCCATTTTCCTCAGCAAAGCTAGCTAGCTGTAACTGTGTGGCTAACCTGTATCCGCTCCAGATCACGGTACCTGTTGTAGCCATGGGATGTTAAGCTAGCCTTGGTTAACCCACTTCCCTGTGTTGTGATCAGCTGAAGCATTGAATTAAATCACAGCAGCAAAATCTGCACAACATTTCTGCTTTATTACACGCTTTTCAGACTACAGATTGATGCAGCAATGTTTCGGTTTTAATCTAATCTGAGGTATCATCATTTGCATGGTTTCTATTCTGCTTTATAACACATTATGTGCAGATGTGAGGAAGTACTTAGATATTGTTATTTAAGATAGAGCGTTAATACCACAGTATCACCACAAGAAACCCCCAAGTGAACTCATTAGACAGAATGGTCGATTTCAGCATCATAAATGTTTTATTATTGGATATTATTAGTGATGCATTCATGTGGTAAAGGTGGGGCTAGTTTTGAATGATTTGTATGCTGCTGGGTGGCTGCATCTTTAATACTATATTGGCAACACACTCTATGAAGACCAGCAAAGAAAGTGTTACAGATATATTTGTTGAGAATATTTTTTGTATTAAAGATATGAGCCTGTTTAGTGTCTAGTAATTACATGTATGAGATACATGTAGTGGAGTAAAAAGACAGTATTGCTCTCTGAAATGTGGAGTAGAGTAAGTGTCATAAAATGGAAACACTCAATTAAAGACAACTATCTCAAAATTGTACAAAAGTACTTGAGTAAATGTGCTTAGTTACTTTCCACCTCTGCTCCCCTTTTGTTCCCTTGTGCAGTAGTGCTAAATTCAAGAAAAATCTGCACCACATTACATGCTTTATTTCATGCATCTCAGACAACAGATTGATGCAGTTTGGTCTGCGGTATCATCATTTGCATGCAATTTATTATGTTTAACAAGACATACTACATGTAGTGGTGGTAGAAGTTCTCAAATCTTTTACTTAAGAAACGATACCACAGTGTAGAAGCACTTTGCCACAAGTAAAAGTCCAAGTACCAAAAGTAAAAGTATTCATTATGATGAGTGGCCCATTTCAGAATCATAAATACTCTACTAGTGGATTATGTAAGTGATGCATTAATGTGTTCATCACTTTAATGTTGCATCTTGTAAACCTGCAGCTCATATTAATTACTTTTTATGGGGTGCCCAGTAGCTCACCTGTGGAGGAGGTGCCCCGTGTACAAAGGTGATGTCCTTGCTGCAGCGGCTGTGGGTTTGATTCAGATTATCAGCCTTTTGCTGCATCTCATCCCGTCTCTCTCCCACTTTCACGCTCAATTTGTCCAATCTAATAAAAGCATTTTATTGCCTTCATGCTATAAAAGAATAATCTTTATAATAGTTTTTATTCTATTCTGATGTGTAGCTTTATCTAGATATCTATTCCATTTGTTGATTTGCATTATTTTGAATCTGTAACGTAGTAATTGAGTTTATCAGATAAATGTATTGAAGTAAAGGACAATATTTCTCTCTGTAATGTGGAGTAGAAGAATAAAGTATCATAAAATGGAAATACTCAATTAGTACCTCAAAAGCAGTAGATGTACTGTACTTTCCACAGCTGCTCCCCTTCTGTTCTCTTGTGCAGAAGTGCTAAATTAAGTCACTGCAGGAAAAATCTGCAGCACATTTTATGCTGTATTACATGTTTTTCAGACAACAGATTGATGCAGCAAAGTTTTGGTCTCAGTTTAATATGAGGTATTATCATTTGCATGCTATTTACTCCGCATTATAAACCATACCACTTGTAGTGGAGGAAGAAGAAGTCAGATGTTTTTACTTAACATTAAGTATCAATAAAACAGTGTAGGAATACTGTTACAAGTAGTAAGTGGTGCATTTGTGTGCACATCACTTTATGTTGCAGCTGGTAAAGCTGGAGCTCATTGTGATGACTTCATGTACTGATGCATAGCTTTGATGTTGATATTTTGTATTAATCTGAATCTGTAAAACTTTTAATTCAAATTATTAGATGAATATTGAGGAGTAGAAGTTTAAAGTATCATAAAATAAATGGAAATACTCAAAGTTCAAGTGCCTCAAAATCATACTAAAGTACTTGAGTAAATGTGCTCAGTTACTGTCCTCCCCTGCTCCCCTGTGTTCACTGGTGCAGTCATGCCAAATTAAAGAGGAACACCACCTAAATTAAGAATACCAGTATGTTCTTTCCATGGCCTTGTAAAGTTTAATCAGTATTTGTGAACATGAGCGACTCTCTGTCAAAGCCAGACACCAGAGAAGTGAGTCTCAAACTGTGATGTCATAGGGTGTAAAGTCTGGAGCTGCTTTGTAGACAATGAGTGGGGGACTGATTTTGTGGACCCACAGTGTGTTTGTTGTCTTTTTTTATTCCCAAATAAGCTTTATCACACTGTGGTGTTCTCAGTCCTGTAACAGAAAATGTCCCTGTATACTCAGAATGTTCTCCTGAGCGCTCTCAGTCTCATCTAGACATCTTTCCCGATTCACTGTCTGTGGAGCAGCTCCTGACTTTATACCCTGTGACATCACACATTTCACATTTGAGTTTCAGCACTTTAGTTTTGGATTTGAGAGAGAGTTGATCATGTTCACTTCGATTTTTTGGACTGTCCTTGATCATTACAATAACATGTATGAATTTAAAAATGGCCGTCGTTCCCCTTTAAATCACAGCAAGAAGAAATCCGCGTAGTATGACCTGCTCTTCAAACTACAGATAAATGTTAAGTTTTGGTTAGTTTAATCTGAGCTACAGATACAGAAAAACTTTATCCCCGAAGGGCAATTCAGTTCCTACAGTCCACCGACAACACATAAAATATTCACACAACATGATTTACAGTAGGTGTCAGAGGGAGCATGACATGAAGGAACCCTAACAACTACTGCTTAAAAAGAAGCGACTCAATATATTTCATCAATGAGTTCCAAGAATCAGAGATAAATAAATAAATAAAAATAGAGCCAAATAGGCCTATTGCACATAGCAGATACTGCAATCACAGTGACCCTGCATTCAGCAGGCTGCAGATAACGTCGCCCTGATGGCATTAGGGTGAATTCTCCACCCAAGACATGATCTTGATTTATTATGTTTTTTGCCTTTTGGAGGACACGTTCCTCCCAGAGAGAGTTCAAGTCTGATCATTTTGTGCCAACAATTTTGGAGCAGACTTTTACAATGTTGTTTAGGTTGTTCCTGTCTTTCACTGTCAGACTGCTGAAGCAACAAATGAAAGAAAAAGTAAGGAGACTCTACAATATAAGACAGATACACAGTCCACAGAATAGGTTTTGAAACACCGAAAGAGGAGATCCTCTGCAGTAAATGAATCCTCTGATGGGCCCGTTTAACAACTAAGTGTGTGTTTATATCAAACTTAAGTTGTGAGTCAAATACAGTGTCCAAATATTTGTATGAGTTGACAATCTCAACGTCCTCACCGTGAATAAAGCTGGCCGTGGTGTTGGCTTTATTTTTTCTAAAATCAATGACCAGTTCCTTGGTTTAGATCAAGGAAACTGTCTTCACACCACTTAACAAAATCAGAAAGTGCACGTCCATGGTCCGATGCTGCTCCCTGGAGAAGTGTCAGCAGAGCGGTGTCATCCAAGAATTTAACGAGGAAACTGTCCTCTTTAAAGGACCTGCAGCTATCTGTGTATAAGATGAAAAGCAACGGTGAAAGGACGCAACCCTGCAGGGAACCTGTGTTGGAAACCAGAGTTTTTGATACGATACCATTAACAAAAACCTGTTGTGTCCTGTATGTTAAAAAATTTAAAAACAGGTTTAAAAGCTGGTCGGGCAAGTTAAAACAAGAAGTAAGCCTCTCGATAAAATATGGGGCTGCATCTTATTAAAAGCGGAGCAGAAGTCAGCTAATAAAAGTCTAACATGGGAGTTGGATTTCTCCAGGTGTTTATAGACTTTATCCAGGATAAAAAAGCTATCGTCATTTGCATTTATTCTGCTTTGTAAGACGTACGTGTCCAAAAAAATATGTCTTTTTATAGCTGCAACAGGCATGGAGTGTTTCTAGAGCTGAGATGTCTTTGCTTATTAATAACTATAATAACACGTACAGCACTTTAAGTAACAAAGTACACCCAGATAGACGACGTAAACTAATAAATAAAATGAATATTATCGTGGTCAGTAATCAGTTAAAAACTATTCATTTGTAGCTCAGATGATGCAGAATAATTTCCCCACAATCTTGCAAACAAATCTTGCTCACAATATAATCAATAAGCAAAGAGATGTTCCTGTCAGATCACGTCTTTACATGTTCCAGATGTCATAACAGTTCAGAATATTGTGACTCATTAACAACTATCAGTTCATATCCTTTTGTTTAAAAGGAGGTCAAAGATACAATTGTGATCTGAAACAAGACCTGGGCGTAGACGGTGTGAGAGTGTGTAGGCCTGTATGTTAAGGAGAGGAATTAATTTGCTTTTTCATGGCGTCCATATAAACATCTGGAAGAGAGCTGTGTCATAGCACCGTGGTTATCTGTGTGGTGGCGTTATTAGTGATGCCTCGGTAGGATGTTGTCGTCCATATCTACAGCTTATATTTATCCTGGAGTTTCCTCATAAAGGAGAACACTACGATATGAAAAGCTGTGCAGTAAATATTAGTTTGGGGCAGTTGGAATGTTTGTTTTTTTAGTGCCAGATATTAAATCAATTTCAGGGTAATTATTTATCCTGTGCAGTGTCTTAAACGCAATGTTTATCAGTTCAGTTC
Source organism: Epinephelus lanceolatus (assembly GCF_041903045.1). Taxonomy (NCBI): domain Eukaryota; kingdom Metazoa; phylum Chordata; class Actinopteri; order Perciformes; family Serranidae; genus Epinephelus; species Epinephelus lanceolatus. Next base: position 38,952,324 of record NC_135752.1, read on the forward strand.
AGCACCAAATCAACTGGGATTACTCGTGCTCTCCTGGGCTGAAAGGATCTTGCAAACATTTTACAATAAAGTGCATTTTAAGAAGGATCAATTGCAGTTTGCAGGTAGCACCCTGCTAACCTACTAACCTGTCCTGTAAGATTCACCACTTACATAATAATGTCAGAGCGAGTCGTTATCACAGCTGTAAAACTCAGCTTTGGTCACAGATAAACATCAGGCTGTACATGCAGGTGCTTTAGGTCTGCAAGTTATGGTACATTTATAGTTTAAATTAACTGATTTCTCCACTGTTTTTTGATGATTTAATTTATGTTTGCAACTAACAGTTATTTTTATCACCAGATAATTTGCCAATTATTTTTTCTGTTTGATTATTTGCTGTATAAAATTCCTGTTACGATTCTCTGATGCCAAGGAGGACTTAATGAACGTGCTTGTTTTTTGTCCCTCCACGCCGACGATAGCCGTGAGTAGAGGCATTGTTTCAGGTTTTACGTTCGTCCCATTCTTGTGAATGCGATATCTCATGAACGTCTTCAAGAACTTTCTTCAAATTTGGCACAAATGTTCACTTTCATGCTCATGCACTCAAAGATTAACTGATTAGTTTTTGGTGGTCATAGGTCAGAGGTCAAGGTTACTCTTATCTTGTCTGTCTCGTTGTGAACACGATATCTTAAGAATGTCTTAAAAGAATTTCTTCAAATTTGGCACAAATGTCCACCTGGACTCGAGGATGACCTGATTAGATTTTAGTGGTTAAAGATTAAGGTCATTGTGACCTTAGACCCATCTCATTCTAGTGAACACAGTGTCTCAAGAACAGCTTGATAGAATTTCTTGGAATTTGGCACAAACATCTACTTGGATTCAATCAAGAACTGAATAGATTTTAGTGGTCGTAGGTCAAGGCCAGTGTCACCTTATTGTTCTCAATCTTATGAATGCAGTATGTCAAGAATAGCTTAAGAGAATTTATTAAAATTTGGCACAAACATCTACTTGGATTCAGTCATGAACTGAATAGATTTTGGTGATCCGAGGTCAAAGGTCACTGTCACCTTGCATCCATCTCATTCTTGTGAAGGCAATATCTCAAGAACAGCAGAGGGAATTTCTTCAAATTTGGCACAAACGTCCCTTTGGACCGAAGAATAAATTGATTCAAATTTGGTGGTAAAAGGTCAAGGTCACTGTGACCTCGTAAAACATGTTTTTGGCCATAACTCAAGAATTCTTGTGTGAATTATGACCAAATCATCCACAAACATCTAATAGGCTTTAATGTAGAGGTGAGAGTCACCAGATGATCTACAATAAGATATTACCACAATATTTAGGTCACAATACAATATTATTGCAATTGTGAATATGTATTGCGATAAGATATATTGTGATTGATTATCTTTTTCATCTGTCAATTATGTCCACAAAGATAAAGTTTTCAGTCTGCAGCAAAATGTATCTGTTGGACTGAAATCAACCAGTACCTGTGCTGCAGGTGTGTGTGGCTCCTTCAGTGGACTTAGACTTGATCTTACATAACTACAGGTCACCTGAAGTACAAGACCAGTTGACCTGTGGTGCTCTGGTCAGCCTTTGTCGAATACTTTTGCCCTTTATAATCCACCAAAGCTATTTCCAGTGCTCTCTGTCTCTGCTGCAGCTGCTCTGTATCCATAAGTGACTGTTAGCGAGTGTAAACACTGTTAATTTGGGTATGTAATGAATGCATGAGGCTGAATACTAAGGATGCAAATTGCTGGGATTTCTTTGTGTCACTGGCCACGTTGGTATACGTGTTTTCCCAGCACAACACAATGGCTTTCTTACCAGGGAATAATCAATACCTGATTAATCATTAACACACCTGTAGGCTGAGGAGAGCTGTATGCTTTATGGTGTCATCATAAGCAGATAACAGATTTTTTTGTCTCAAATTTGTGTTTGTCACGGTCACTTTTCATCTCATGTAGAAGCAAAACACAAAGTGTTTCCATTAATAATTGTTCCCCTTCTTTAGCCAGTAGAATGATGCTACAGCACCTCTAATGAAAACCGCAGTGAATATTATTGGGAAAATGATGGAGGCGAGCGAACCACTGGTGGTTTCACTGATGAGCTCCTCATCTGGCGCTGAAATCTAATCTATTCAGGGAAATTAACAGGTGTGTAGACTTCAGCTCTCAGCTCGTCATGGCACTGGATTTAAACCCCTCTGGTGTAACGTGCTCAATGTGCCTGATTCATCTACGACACGATCTCCTGCAGGGGATGCTTTTGTACATTTTGCCAGAGCCAACATGTTAATTTCTCTCTGGTACAAAAGCCACACACACCAGTACGCGCCAGAACCACACACACACACACACACTGCTCTCTGCCTTTGTTTTTCCAGTTGTGCTGCTACATTGTTCCTCCAGTTACACGACTGTCAGAGCCAGAACCTTGATGTGTCTTTGAAAATTTAATTAATCGTGACAGGTTATATTTATGCTTGATGAAGAAGTCTTTGTGGAGCACATACATTATGTCCCTGGAAAGTCTCTGCTGTAGAGAAATAGAAGATGGTGTATGGCATGTACAGTATGAGCTGGGAGACAAAAAACGTTGAAGTGATAATCTTGAAGATTTCATGTAAGTAAAGCTAAATCGTGCTAAGTCACGATCTATAGCTGAGTGAGGTCACACTGCAGAGATTGAGCCCTAATGTTGTGTTCACACCAGGTGTGAGTGAAACGATATGGCACCAGTGAATTACACGTAAACTCAATGTAAAGACACGGCAAATTCCCGCCGGGCAGCACAATGGACGCGACATGAAATACAGGCATTAAGCAGCATGAATGAAGCCAGTAGTGTGATTTTTTTTTTTTTTTTTTTTAGTTTAAAAATCTAACCAATTTGCATCGCGACAGCCAATCAGTGTTGAGATCCTGCAGGGACGTATGATACCAGCAGAACTCTATTTATCAATTCAGCGATTTCTCACGCTTGTGTGGAACAGAAGGGGAGACATTTGGTAATAAATATTGAAACTTCTGATAAATCTTTATAAATGTCAGGCTTAAAATAACTTCAGATTAGGCCCAACCCACTTTTGATTTAAACTCCACCCACTTCTGGCACAGACCCCACCCACTACGAGTACAGATACAGATAATTTATCTTGTTGAACAGTTACAGATAGTGTTGCACTCGCTCATCCCTGGTGTTTTACATCTCGCAGCAGTGGTTGGTCCACTAGAGATTGTAGGCAGAGCTAACGCCACAGTCTTCAACTCACATGTGTGTGAAGTGGTGTACTTTCTTCAAATTTTGTTGCAGTTGACGTTAGGGATAGACCGATAGGGATTTTTTAGGGCCGATGCCGATACCGATTTTTTTCCATCACCCTTAGCCGATGACCGATTATGGACTGCCGATTTTCTTGAGCCGATATTTGGGGTCGATACTGCTTTTGCTCCCTCAATTTACATCAAAAAAATGACACAATGATAACAAATATTACAGGTCTCAAGTTTAAAATAAGAAACATTTATTGAACAGTAAAAAAATACTAAAACAAGATGGAAAGTTGAGGTAGGACAGGTAGAATATTATTATTATTATTATTATTATACATTCAAATAAAAAAAAGAGTTCAGTGCTCTTAAATCTTCCAGTAATGTCTTTATAAAATAAACAAATATTTAAGGTGAAGCATAAATAAAACAACAACTACTGTACACAGTAGGATTCAACAGCTTTGTTCAACTTAACCATATACTTTCAAATGAAAAAAAGTGCCAGGTAAAAAATAAATCCGCGAACCCATGCGCGTATCGGCCGATGCCGATACAAGTAAAAAACTCAAATATCGGCCCGATATATCGGCCGGCCGATGTATCGGTCTATCCTTAGTTGATGTCACAGTGTTAGCTAGACTTGCACCGATTTATCGGCAGTGCTCGGAATCAGGCTGGCTTTCACATGATCGGCCATGACCTGCGACCAGCCGGTCAGTCTAAAATATGCCGATTTAAAACGCCGGTCAAATTCCCGGCGCGCCGCATGATTGGCATCGTGTAACATCAGCAGCGCACACACACGCACGTGCAACTTACAGCTTGGGCCATGTGAGGAAGTGAAACATGGGCGGCTTCTCACCTTAAACATTCACGCACACACATCAAAAGAGAGAAGAAGAAAGTTGTTAATTGTCCGTGTTAAACTCACTGCTGCACTGTGCCGCTTGAAACTGATGAGGCGCGTGTCTGTGCGCTTACTGGCGGGCGTGTCCTGAAGACCTGTGTGAATTTTCCACAGGAGATATTTTTACTTTTTTGTCTATTCAAGAAATTACCCACAAATGCTATACACCAAGAAATATTATTTTATTTATCCATGTTTTTATTTATGTATGCCTTTCTTACTTATTTATTTTAATACTGTACCTGAAGTTATATTTGAGCAAAAAGGAAAATGTTTCTTAACAGGTTAAGAAACATGTCACTGTTTTTGTTTGTTTGTTTGAGATGGTCTTGGTTAAAAGTTTCTATTAAAGCAAAGATAGAAAATATTGCATTATCTTGTGTGCTGTAAAGTGGTTTGAAAAAAATGAAATCGGAATCGGCCATCCAAACACTCTGCAAATTGGAAATCGGTATCGGCCCTAAAAATTGCAGTCGGTGCAAGTCTAGTGTTAGCGTCGCTGTGAAGTGAGATCCAAGAAAACCCCGCAGTTAATGCCATAGGTGCTGCCAAAGATAACAAGACAGAGATCTTTAAGATTCTAACATCAGTTTTCAGTCGTTGCATCTAAAATCACATGATTAGCTACTCTGTTAGCATGCAGGTTGCAGTAGCATTAGCCATAATAGCTAGGAAAAAAAATACTTTGTAAGATGGCTCGCCTGTTACTTACAGTTCACGGGGGATTTGTCGGGCTGGTTGTAGATTTGTGATACAGCAGTTTTCTTTGGCGTATCTGGGATTGAATTTTTTCAGGGGTCATCTTTCTTAATTTTGAAACTGTTCCAAACACTTGAGTTTTTAGACATCTTAGCACATCTGTACGTTTAAGTCACAAAAAGTGTAAATGTCCTTGTCTGAGAATGACTAACAATTAATGTTGATGCATAACGAATTCAGTTGGATTATTTCTTATTTTGTGAGCTATTTTTGAGGGATAATGGTGAGGAAAAACTAAGCATTCGAATACTGATTTGGACATTTATTATATTTGGGTCAGCCCTAGGAACTTTAAGGATGTTTTCTATTTCTAGTATTAATCATCTTCAGATTATTTAATATTTTCTCAGCTACTTGATAAATCATTTAGTTGTGAAATACAGTAAAATGCTTGTGATGATTTCCTGAAGCTCACAACGTCTTCGGATTTTTTGTTTTGTTTGACAAACTGGATGGTTTCAGTTACAAGGACATTAAACACAGAAAATCCTGACAGTTAAGAAGAAGAAATCAATGAATTTCAGGCTTTTTTTGACAGAAATAAATAACCCAAACCCCGTAATTATAACTATCAATTACATACCCAAATATTTTCTATTGATCGCAAGTTTTGTAATGAGTAGTTTTGTCTTGCAGTACCCGTTACCCTTTGGATCATTTATAACAGTGGTGCAGTGCAGAGTATACTCAGGTATTCGGGGTATACCCATCAGCCAAGAGGGAATTTAATTGGAATATAAAAGAGTATACCCACTTCCTGCTTGGTACCCTACCCATCTACTGAGAACTGGGCAATATATTTATATTAAAAGGATATGCTGACATAAGACGAGTAGATATCTTCTTAGATTTTGGATATCATAATATTGTAAGTGTTGTCCTTTCCCTAGTTATAAAGGCTACATTACAGTAACGTGATGTACATTTTTTAAAGTACCAGACTGTTGTAGCTGTTCTATTATTTGCCTTTACCCAATTTATCAAAAATCTAATTGCATGAATATTTTGTGTAAGCATCAAAAGTCAACCCTCAATTATCGCTGCAATATTTATGTCGAGGTATTTGGTATTGTTCCATATCACTCAGCCTTAATTTGTATAATATATTCTCTGTCTCAGTTAATTCTCTCAGCTATACATACAGTGTGTAATTGCTTTAATTTGTTTACATTTTCAGCCCTATGGTTGAGGGACTTTCTGCCCTGAGTTTAGCCTGTCAGCTTATTTTTAGCCTCCAGCGAGCTTCATCCATCAGTTTATGTTTAGGTTAAGGGTGGGGTGCTGAATCTGCCAATCTTTGCACAGGAATTTGTATGAGTTGTGAGCGAAGGAGGAGGAGGAGGAGGAGGAGGAGGTGCTGCTAGGGAGGGCAGGAAACCATCGGGAAGAAAGTCCCTTTTTACTGTGTGTCCATTCAGTCAGTTGCCTCATTCCATAATTAAGCTGTGATATCTAAATCTAGGCTGTGTGTGATTAACACCTGGTTATGCTCCGTGTCTGTTTGTAGCTGTGAGTTATTTACTTGATGTATGTTGTGTTCAGGAAGAGGTACATGTCTTTTCTTTGCTTCATTATGAACTGGACAGTATAAACTACAGTGGCACCACCCAAAACTAAATGAAGCGTGCCAACTGGACCGTATGTTGGGCAAGTGGGCAAAAATGCATACGTTACAGGAGGAGGAGAAGTGTGTGTGTGATGGGAGAGGGATGTGCAGTAATTTGGTGTAGGGCATCTGTGCAACACTTGGGTTTAGGTCACTAAAATATAGATATGAATGTGTGTGTGTGTGATCATGAGAATGATGTGATGAGCGAGTGTGTACACATTTATGTGCTGCGTTGTTTAACATACGATGACAGTAGAAGGATCGATCTATACTCTTGGGGTGTGTGGATTTGGGGGTGATACTGTATGTTAATTGTACATGTGTGTGGCCGTGTCGCCTGTGTTCCCTCAAATGTCCGAGACAGATGTCGCCTAAGGGAGACAATGAAGGCTAATCTAATCTAATCTGAAAATGATGCGAGGTAAAGCAGGAAAACTGTTTTTATATTGAATGTTTTCAAGCGTTGGATAGTTGTAAATGCTTATTATCCTGATAACAGTGTTTTTTATTTAATCAATGTGGATTAGCGATGCACGATATTTGATTTTTTTTCGCCAATATCGTAAAACAACTCATGCCAATAATTGATACCGATATCAATATATCCATTTTTTTCCCCACCTAATTATAGTGATCGTCAAATCTCTTCTGTCGTGGAGTTAACATCATATCATACATGTATACTCTTATCATGACGGCCCACCAGCAGGTGGAGACATGAAATACAATGCCTTTCAGTGTATGCAATATTTATTCAATGGGCAAAATAAAAACAAGCATGTTAGCAGATTCCAGTAGTTCATTTTAAAGCCAATGACGTGCTGATATTATTATGTATCCCTAATGTAGATACTGTCATGGTTTTAGGAACTCCTTGTGCATCAATTCACATTTCATTTTCTTGTGTATCTCTGCAGTATGGTAATATGGTCACTCCTGCTGTCTAACTGACCCTCTGGTCTTCAGCTACAAGGATGCTGTGTGATCATGCTGCAGCTACGACCATGTGCCGTCTCCAAATGACATACTTTTGGGGACTAAAGCAGAGTTTTAACATTCAGACTGCGAGGCAGATTTTCCTCTTTTAGCTCAGAGCCAGTTCATTTTTTCCCCAAAGATGGTCAGAGTAAAGTTTATCCACAGCGTCGAGCCTTTGTCTGGTCACTCTGTGCCAGTCATGCTTCCACAGATTGTGATGTTGGTGTTCCTGTGCTCAGGCATTGATACAAAGAAGAGGGTGTTTTAAAATCTTTAACATTTGATCATCTTTTCCAGCACTTTACTCGTCTATTTACGCACAAATGTGTTAAACTTGTTTGTTTCTCTCTCTCTCTCCATTTCCTGTCCCACCTCGCCCTTGTTTCCTCTCCCTCAGCCGTGTAGTGTTGCCAGTCTCTGTGGAAGAGGTGAGTAATCATTACCTCTGTGCCCTCGCAGATACATCACAAGTTGTTTAGAGCAAACACACTTTGAGTCCAGTGTTCCTCAGACAACACACTGTATATTACAGCAGCAGCATGTTGGAATAGTTTGTGTTTATTTCCTCCTGAACGCTCATCTCAGGCTTTCATCTGGGGCACATGCCAGGACAACATGGCCTTTGTTAGAGCGCCCTGGTGTCGGTGTGTGTGTCAGGCTGGTGCTGGTGTGTGTGTCAGGCTGGTGTTGGTGTTTGCACAGAGAGCTGGATGGGAGCTGGAGCTCAGCCTTTAAAACTCCAGTCTCTCTTGTCGTCTTCTTTTTAATGGGAATCACTTTTTTGCTGGTTTTCTGTGCAGTTGTGCTCAGAAATAGCCTGTTTGCTTCAGTGAGCCCAGACCTCAGTGTGATGCCCAGTGACATCATACATTGGCCCTGTTTCACAGCCCGCTATTAGAGAAAAAAAACATTGTGGTGGGCAATTAGAGCTTTTGGATTTTATGAGAAATAACAGTTTTGTTGTTGTTAGTTTGTGGGTTTTCTGTAGATTGTATGGAGGATGAAAAATGAGGCCCAGTGTGCAGAATTCAGAGGCAGCTATTGGCAGAAATGATATATAACACCCATAACTATGTTTTCTTTAGTGTATAATCACCTGAAAATAAGACTAGTTGGGTTTTCTTTACCTCAGAATGAGCTGTTTATATCTACATACAAAGTGGGTCCTCTTTCACAGAGTCGGCCATGTTGTTTCTACAGTAGCCCAGAGCAGTCAAACCAAATACTGGCTCGAAGTGGGGAGAAGTTTCAGCTCTACAACCTCACTGCTCACTGCCACTTAATTCTACATACAATAAATACATAAACAATTGTGTACATAAATTAATAAATAAATATGATAATAAATAAATATTGACATAAAAGAATAAACAGATAAATGTTAAAATGAATAAATAATTTAATAAATGCATCAGTAAATGAATGAAAGTAGATAAATAAACATAACATGAATATTTTAAAATCTATTTCCACATTTTTGTACAACTACATTTATTTATTTCTGTATTTCAGTCAGCATATATTTCTGCATTTATGTATTTATTTTTTTGTTTTTTTATTTATTTGTTTATGCATTTTGTTTTTGTATTTATTTCAGCATTTATTTCTATATTTATTTAGACATTTATTTCTGTATTTGTTTTAGCATATATTTCTGCATTTATTTATTTATTTCTGTATTTATTTATACATTTATTTCTGTATTTATTTCAGCATTTATTTCTGTATTTATTTATTCCTATATTTATTCAGATAATTATTTCTATATTTATTTAGACATTTATTTCTGTATTTATTTTAGCATATATTTCTGCATTTATTTATTTATTCCTTTATTTATTTAGACATTTATTTTTGTATTTATTTTAGCATTTATCATTGCAATTATTTATTTATTCCTACATTTATTCAGCTATTTATTCCTATATTTATTTAAACATTTATTTCTGGATTTATTTCAGCATTCAATTATGTATTTATTTATTTGTTCCTACATGTATTTATTTCTGGATTTATTTATTTATTCAGTATTTATTTATTTATTTATTCCTATTTTATTTATATATCTATTTCCTTATTTATTATTCCTGTATTATTTTCTCTTTTTATTTATTTATGTATTTCTGTATTTATTCACTGATTTATCTTAAGTCATTTTTGGTCCTCCATAAGAAAGCATCAGCACATTCCTTATCAGGGGTTTAAAGTTTATTATGAAAACCAGTTATCAGGATGTCATTCTTATAGACTGTAGAGAATGATGGATATAGTTCCTGTAAGGTCAGCTGCAGGGAAATTCAAGGATATTTTAAAGCCTTAATTTGAGTTTACAGCTCACTGCCATCTTAATGGATCCAGAAATACTTCATCAAGGGACAATTAAACAGCAAAACACCACAATTTGGAGGCTCATGATCACACACTCTAACATAGCTGTTTTAAATACAGTATATACTCTGTGAGACATGTTTAAAAATAGAAGTCTGGGCTTTCTGAGTAGCCTTAAATACAGTGGAGGAATCTCCTGTGCAGCAGCTAGTAGGTGTTCGTGCTGCATCCTTGAAGCACCTGCCTCGGCTTCAGGGACCTGCTCAGTCTATGCCTGCTCCAGCAAATAATGACAAATAATGAGGATTTGTCCCCGTAGTTTGAGGCTGTGTATTCACTCTGTGTCGTCTTCTCTCTTCCATGTCTCACAGTATCAAGTAGGGCAGCTGTTCTCTGTGGCTGAGGCCAGCAAGAATGAGACAGGAGGAGGTGAAGGCATCGAGGTGCTGAAGAATGAACCTTACGAGAAGGACGGCGAGAAGGGACAATACACACATAAAATATACCATCTAAAGAGGCAAGTCTTTGAAACGCATCAGACCGTCAAGGGTGGACAACACGAGCTGGATACTGTCAGGCAGAATTTGTGAGGTGTAAAGAAACATACGCCAGATAGTGGAGGCAATTCAAAGCTCAGTGATGGGGATGAAGAGACAGGAGAGCATCTGCTGTCTCAAACCACAGAATTGAGGCAGCACCTTTGTGTCAGCCACAAACTGGCACCCACAATTATTTTTATAAATAACCAGCATCACAAAGCAGGCATTTATGGCATTGTTAGCACCTTTCTGCCAACGCCCCGGACACGTAACCTAAGTAGGTAAGGCACATAAAACCTGGAGCGCTGGCAACAGAAACATGATCTGAATTTTTTTTTCCTCCATCTGGACGTGTTTGTTTGGATCTCAGGCAACAGACAGCGCCTGCTGCCAGCTGTTTTGTAGAGCTGTTTTGGCAGCGATCTGAGGGGAGACATCAGGTGGTGAAGACTACTCTGTATGCAAAAATAAGAAGCCATTTTTTACCTTTCAGTATATTCCTGCATGATGCTCTCCATATTTCAAAGTGATGACTAATTCAGGAGTAGCTTTATGAAGTCAGACGCCATTCAGGGCCTCACTAACTTTGAGGTTGCGTTCATTATTACAGGACAATAAGGCACTTGTTGCAAAGTAGATTCCCACTTCTTACCTCAGATCATTTGAGGCCCTCCTCTTTAATCAGAGGTTTAATATCTCAGCTACATGCAGAGTTTCTACAAAGCAGTACAAAGACAACTGGAGCTTGTCTGAAGTCATCTGAGTCCCTGTCAGGTGTTTCCTCTTTTGTCCACCCTTTCTTTGTATTGTGTGACTGGTTCTTTGATACAGCAGGAAGAGGTTGTTCTGAGTTGTTTTGGCAAGAGATCAACAAAAAGGAGACATCATTACAAGCAGAATCATAGGTTTGGTAAAAGGTTTTGATGAGCGTTGCCCTCTAATAGTTACCAAATGTTAGTCGACCACAAAGGTCATTAGTCGGCAAGATTTTATTGGTCGCTTAGTCGCAGAAAAAGAACAAAACATGAAACTATCTTGTCAGAATAAATCCAAACCTGTATGACTGGAGCATGTGTGACTTTACTTTGAAAGGACAGACACAGGAAGTGTCCTCGTCACGTTAATTTCCAGGGCTGGTACCTGCGGTTATTCCACAGGCTAGTTAATAACATGTCGGGCAGGAAATCCAAAGCGTGGGATCATTTTGAGAAGGTGAAGGACGAACCCAAGGTGATATGTAAACTCATCTTCATTGGTCGACTACAAACATGACGTATTATCTGAAACATTGAAGTAGCTACATGCCCATTAGCCCACAGCGTCATTAACAGGCGGCTCGCTCAGTGTGTGACGTGCACTTGGAGATAAAATATAGGCCTATATTAATGAAGGTTCATTAGTACGGTTTGTATTTCTCTGTAATGTAGCACAGTGTTAACAATGTTACTGATACTATTCTTTCTCACACCTTCAACTCAAACCACCAAAATATATCATTTAATCATTACATTCATATCAGAAACATGCAGGAGACTAGTCCACTGATGGACCCTGATGAGGACTGTTGGTCCACTAGGAAAATCTAGTTTTGATTTAGCTCTGAAGATGTAATTTTTATCTTTAACCAGTTAAGAAAAAATGGCCGTTTTATTTATAAAGGACCGTATGTTTGATCTTCTGACTTCTTCTTTTCTCCCACTGCAGTAAAGTCCCAGGTTATGTGAAGATGATTGCACCAGAGGGAGCATTAGTTTTTCACGAAAAGGCTTGGAACGCCTACCCGTACTGTCGCACAAGTAAGTTCGTGCTGAAGAGTTCACTACAAATCTTGCATGATATGATGAAATGAAAAGGTCGTAGCTGCATGTGATCTTGGCTTCATTTAAATAGATATTTTATCAATGTAACACATGTATGCACTTTTCTAAATGTTGTTTTTTGTTTGTCAAAGATGATAAATGTCATCCTGACTTTTATGCTAATGCTTTTTCTCTCTTCTTCCCCCTTTTCCTGCAGTTGTGACGGTGAGTTGTCAAATTTCTTACGTGTTTTCTAAGACCTGGTCACACCACTCAGTGAAATAACAAAATGTATCTGTATGTCTTTGAGTGTTTGGAGCTTGATGATGTAGTAACTACTCGCAAGGATAGCTGGCGAGCTGATGACAAACACGACATCCAGCCAGCTCTTTTCTCTTTGCTGGACGGTGTACAGCCTTTGGCATTTTGCTTTCTCAGGATTGAACATCATTTCATTCAATAAAGAGTTATTAAAAAGAGGGACAAAAATCCCTCCATAACTCAATTAGGACATTTAACTGGCCTACTGTCCTTGTCCCAGTACACAAGCACGGGAGGGGAATCCATTTATTGAGCCAAGTATGTGCGACTCCTCTACGATAGGTGGAGATATGCCCCCTTTCAGCTTGTTAGTATTGGACCTTTTTCCTGTTGACCTATTATGTCACAGACCAAACAATGGACAAACAAGTTAGCTACGGTTAGCTAGCAGCTAACTGGTACCATGGTGGACAACTTTACAGCTCTGTACATTTGGTCCGTCCAAAAAGTCACGGCTCTGGATGTAGATTTCTCCATGTTGTTACCAGCTTCTTCTTCTCTTACACATTTAATGCTATTGGACTTCCAGGTCAAAGCCCGGGGCGGAAACTGTGGAGCATGCTCAGAGTGCCTCGGCCAGTCACATGATCTGGGTGTGTTAGAGAAATTCGGTTTAGTATGATATTTTCGGGTGCTGTTCTTCTTTTTGAGTTAGCTGCTAACTGCTATAAGTTGCTTTTTAAATCTCCCGGCAATGGGTTGCGCACATAACATGTCATCAAAGCGTCGCACTCGTCTTCCTCCTGTGGCCCATGCTTTTTACACAGCTGGGACTCAGCTCTGTTATGACCACTGCTGCCGGCTTAAAGGCAAAACAACTCTATCCCTTCATTCCATGATTGTACGTTCTATACAGAACAGTGAGGCGGAATAACGGCGCAACATTCCCATCTTGAACAGGCTGTGTAAAAGGGGCTTCTGTTTCCTCAAAGGTCGGGTCTGTCAACACAGCTTGCTTTTTGTCAAGGGTGCATATTTACATTTCAAAGTTCAATTCATTTAAATTTGATGCCTGTGAGTGGAAATTACTGATCATAGAAACAAATTGAATTGCACTTAAATTTTGCTGTGTTAGATACTGGTGAGACTGGGCCTTTACTTTTAATTACTCACAATAATACACAGATACAACTGTGTGAGATCACTCTGTGTCTTTTGACAGTATTTTTTCACAGCCTAGTATTGTTAAACGTTACCTGCAAGCCGACTGCTGCCGCGAGGATCTTAAAATAGATGAGAGCTGAGCGGTGCAGCAGCACTTCTGTTGTTTCAGTAGAAACGTCTGATTGGTTAATTGGATTTAGCTGCAGGGTTTACGTACACATCTCTTCCATTCATGGTGTTCTCTGTGCCGTTTGTGTCGGCTGAGATCAGCTGCACTTTATCAGCTCGGCAGTGTTTTCACCTTTGTAAGACTTTAAAAACTAAAGGCCAAATGTTAATTGTTATTGTGTGTTTTCTCCTGCCTTTCAGAATGAGTACATGAAGGACGACTTTATGATAAAGATCGAGACGTGGCACAAACCTGACATGGGAACAATAGAAAATGTAAGTGAGCAGAGGACACAGTGTGGAGGCGTGTTGGTGTCAAAGAGGAACAAAAAAAGAACGGTCAAAATTGAAGTAGCAGAGGCCGAGATATCCTCACACTTAGACTCCAGTATTAACACTGCATCCTACATTTCCCATGATGCAGTGTGAGAGTGCTTTTCATCAGACCCTCCCTGTTTGATACAAACTACATGTCCCCAGTTTATAATGCAGGTTTAATGCCATCAATTTGAAGTCTCCAAGACCAAGCAGAGATATCTATTATTATGGAAGCCCAAAGGCGACTTTATTAAAACGATCATGTTAACTTGAAAATAAAAACATAATTCCAAAATAGCATTTTAATTTTCAAATAGCTATATGTTTGAGTAGAAGAAAAAAAAAAAAAAAGAATTTTTTATTTGAGTTTAAATCATTGCACAAATAAAAGATAAAAGTATATTTTAATGTTGCATTTTAATTCTCAAATTTAAATTAACATTTGAATAGTTTCCACCGTACAGGAATTTAAGTCTTTGAAAATGAAACGTCAAATCATCATTTTCAAATTGTTAACAAGTTGCATTTTCAATTTAATTTTCAAATATGTGTTTATTTGAGTAAAAAAAATAAAATGAAGATGAAAAGTAATCCAATTTGCAGTTTTATTTTCCCATTGAAAAAGTTAAATCAAAATTGCATTTTAATTTTGTTTGTGAGTTAAAAATCTTTGCACACACGTTAGATAGATTTTATGTTGTATTTTAATTTTCAAATTTAAATTAACATTTAAGTATTGTCCACTGTACAACAATTTAAGACTTTGAAAATGAAATGTCACATGTTGTTTAAGTTGTTAACAAATTCCACTTTTTTTACCTAAATATTGCTTGCATAAATGGAAAACAAGGTTACATTATTTTTATTTCATTTTACTTTTAAAATTTTTTTTCACTTTCCTTTTTATTTTCAAAATGCAGTTTTAACATATCCTTTGTCAATGCGGATCAGTTAACACATTGAGAGAGGGGAGAGATAAAGAAAAATGACAAAAATAAATAAGTAGATAAATAAAAACAAATACATAAATAAAAATAAATAAAAAAAACTATGCCCACAAAAAAGTAAGGTTCTAATTCTGTCCATTTCCAAGGGATGGCTGTGAAAATGGGGCTACAACAAAACCATAGAGACTAAAATAAAATAATAGATAGATAAATAGAGTAAATAAAATGCTTGCAGCAGTTTGGCTTCACACATTGCATGTTACACTGCAATATCTGGACATAGAAGAGAACACAGTGGAGAAAAAAGAAAGCTTAATAAATTAAAAGTTAAGGATGTTCCTTTAAGTAATTATCTTAACAAATCAAATTTTAAATAACTTTAAAATTTTGTGCACCGGACAGTGGGGTACAACTTTGACAGTTAAATGTCAAACAATGTCATTATTTTCATTTTAATAAATCAAAGAACGCCTGTATGTGAAAAAGGAAATGCAAATTGGATTATTGCATTTTTGTTTTATAAACATTCACATGTGGAAATTAAAATGCTGTTGTGGAATTAAATGTTAATTTTCAGGTTTACATTATCATTTTAATATAATCTCCTACAGGCCTCCATATATTGTTCTCACAGACTTAATAAAAAAGCCCCAGTGTGAAACAGGTGGAGTACCCCTTTAATTAGAAACCAAAAAACATCTTAATATGTTGATGCATGTTCAAGAGACAAAGATCCAAGATCCAGTTCATCTGTGAGGTTTTTAATTTGAATCTCATTTGATTTACACTCAGGACAGATTTGAATAAATTGTCTCTGTGTTACCTGTCTGCTGAGCTGAGGTTTACCTGCTCCTGTTTGTGTGTGTGTGTGTGTGTGTGTGTGTGTGTGTGTGTGTGTGTGTGTGTGTGTCTGTCAGGTCCACGACCTGGACGAGCAGACATGGAGGACTGTGGAGGTGTCTCCCATAGATATTTCAAACAAAGAAGAAGTGGCCCCTGGGGTGAGTTGCTCCTTTCTGAACATGAATGACCAGACACCACAGCCTGATGAAAACATATTTACTGCAGGATGTCTCCACCCTGAGGAGGAGCGTGGTCAGACAGGTTGACTTCAAGTGTCAAAGAATCCATGCAGCCATTTTATTGATTCTTTGCCATCGTCCATAAAGCCTCACTGAAGTCTATGAAATATTTTACTCACAGTAAAATTCTTAAAGTTGGCCTGGAAGTTTATGTGAAGATGAGGACTGGTGGTTGTTTGTTCGCTCACTTTTTACATAAGATTACAAAGTTAACAAACATTGGTCAGCATCTCTTCTCTGATGGTTTCCTACGTATATTTGCCTTCATACATCTTCATACAGCTTTTTATTAGTCACACGATCACAAACTGTGTGAATCATGGAGCTGTAAAACATTCATGTAATCAACACCAGCTCTGAGCAAATGTTTACGATGGGTCGTGTTCCTGTGTTTAACAATGGTCAGAAGAAAAATAGTTTTTAATTATGCACATCAGAGAATAATTCACTAGTTTTGTGAAATAATTTTCATTCTGAGTGGCATTAAAAAGCCTTGAATCTCACGTGCCTAAAGCTGGAGGAACTCTGTGCTGCGTTGGGTCCGTCCTTCTGAAGGACATGAGCCTGGAAAGTCCTTGAAAAGTCTGTAGATTTGATGTCAGGAACCTTGATTGAGGGTCTGGCATCATGCTTGCACATTTACTGATCCACACTCCATTTCAGTTGGTGGCATTGACTGCAAACTGCCATACGAATCAAATAGAAGCAGAAGAAGTGTGCACAGTGGGGCGTCCATTTACTCACATGGAAGAGCAGGCAGCCTGTGTACAAAGGCTTTGTCCTTGCTGCAGTAGCTGCGGGTTCGAGTCCAACCTACGACCCTGTGCTGCATGTCATCTCCCCTCTCTGTCTCTGTCCCCTCTTCGCACTAAAATAACTATCTTGTTAATTATAGTTTTTAAAAAGTATCTTTAAAAAAAAGAAGAAGAAGAAGCATGCACAGTAGGAAAGAAAATGCCGTCCTCACGACAGCAAGAAGAGCTCCTGTGTTTGCTATTGTTGCTGAACAACAAAAAAATGTTCGACTCTCTCACAAGAGTGTGAGCAGGAACAGCCGATGTGGACTAAAATTCATATCTCTGTATTTTCAGGCTGACTGGCGATACTCAATACATATATATTTCGGTATTTTCTGCGAAATGAGCTTCATGTTCAGTTACAAGTCAAAGCTACATTTGAGACGTCATACACAGTTTTATAAAGACAGACTGGGATCAAAATAAAATGCAAAGACAGGGATTTTTTCCCCAAATATCAGGGCTGTACGTTAACTTTGTGCACACAGCTCTGGAGCTACAGAGGAGACGACTATAAAAGGATCAGGTAGGCTTGAAACATTAAAAATCTTTGTGGGCGAAGTAAAAAAGTTGTTTTCCGTCTGTCGACCTTTCAAATGAATCTAGAGCTGGAAAATGATTTAAATATTTGATTCTTATTTCTGCACAGAGCATCAACAGAGAGGCCGAGGGAGGGACGGAGACAGAGACACTTTGTCCTCGTTATACTTGTCTTGTGTATGAAACGTCTGTGTTGCTGCGTTTTTTAAACACATCTGTCACCTGCATCCAGGCGCTGTCTCACTTAGCCATGTTTCCGTCAGCCTGTTTAGATGCGCATCTAGAAGTATCGCATCAGAAAGTTATGATGGAAACGCCAAAATTCGAATTAAAATCCCCTGATTCACACAAACTAAAATACGCTTGCTTTAGCCGGGTTTTGGTTGATTCGCAAAACGGGGGATGGAAACAGTTATGTTTGAATTAAGTCTGACGTAGCGCACCTCTCTCCATGGTGATATCCACACTCCGGGTCAGGAAGGCCGTAATGCATTTACAAGCTGGTTGCCAACCGCCAGAAAACGTAGAAGAAGAATGCGAGACTTGTTTTGTTTCCGGTTCTGCAGCAAACTCACGCGTGTTCGTAGTTTTTACCAAAGTCCATACATTTAATGGAAACACACAGGATTCATATTTCTTTTAATGCACATTTCCCAATGATTCAAATCACTTTTGGATGGAAACACAGCTAGTGTCACACAGTAGACTACAACTACCAAGAAGAACGGCGACGCGCTATGATCATAGCTCATGTAACATACAGACCGATGTCTCACTGTAGACTAATGACCAGACAGATTAAACAGAGCAGCAGCTCTGTGTCTCTCTGAGTGTTGGTGGAGAACTTTGTGCAGAGAGAGAGAGGAGAGATGCACACTAGTATGGCCTTTATAGTAGATTAAAAAAAAATACGTACAGCAACCGCACATCTTCTCTTAAATTGTCGTTAATGCATAGGATCATCTGGCTGCTCAGTACAGCACGTAGATGTTTGTAGCGCATCACCCCACTCACTGTCCCCCCTGAGTTTCCTGTTGCCTTCACGTTCTGCTCTCAGTAAAAACCAAATCCATAATTAAACATGTTCCACATCCACTTACTGAGACAGCTGTCTCTCCGTCAGCTGAAATCAGACCATTAAGACGTGCATGAATACCCACTGACACTTCATCAGTGAATGTCTCTCATGTGTTGCAGAAGCTTTGCAGAAAGTGTCCCTTCAGCTTTCTCGCTGTGAATCTCAACATGTGCCTGTATCCCAGTCAAACGCTGGTTACTGGTGTCACAGTGTCCCAGCAGCTGGTTCATTATTCACTGTCTATGGGGCAGCTCCAGGGCGTGCATTATCCATTCATTTATCTTTGTATATGACGTCATCATCTGTGCCCATTCAGCTTAGAAGACACTTTTTCTAACATGGAGTTGTACGGCGGAAACAGCATGAGAATCCAGTTGGACTGTGTTTATCAGTTCAGTTTCAGTTCATCAGCCACATGTGATTTGATGTGGGATTGATTGGGATGGGAAACAGATGAAGTCTTCTACTGGGTTAAAAAGTATTTCACTACTGGAAAGACAGTCTTTTTGTAAAACTGGACTGTCTATGCCGCAGAAAGACACTAATACTTTTAAAATCTGAGAAAAGGGACTGTTGCATTCTCTCTGGTTTAAGAGATAGAAAGCCTACAACCACCAGGTTGAACTGCACTGCACCAGTTAACACTCCTGCTGTAGGTGACATAAGGCAAACTTGTCCATTTGACACAATGGCAGCTGGCTGGCAACAATTGATGTTGTATTACAGTTAAACCAGGTACCAAAACCCGGTATTAAACGGGCCCTGGGGCCAAATTATTGATAAGCTCTGAGGTTAACGGTTCTGCAATCCGTATTGGAGAAATTCAGATATATTTTTTGTTTATTTTGGTTACATAAATGTTATCT
This sequence comes from Epinephelus lanceolatus, assembly GCF_041903045.1. Classification (NCBI taxonomy): domain Eukaryota; kingdom Metazoa; phylum Chordata; class Actinopteri; order Perciformes; family Serranidae; genus Epinephelus; species Epinephelus lanceolatus. The sequence goes on from NC_135752.1 coordinate 38,971,754, forward strand.
TGTGTAGTTTTTATCTCACCAACTCCATTTCTCTCTCCTTCCTTTTTTTTTTTTAATCTTTTTTTGTTTTTCCTTATCTGCTGAGGGTCCAAGGACCAAGTATGTCGTATGCTGAAAAGCCTCTGAGGCAAATTGTGATTTGTAATATTGGGCTTTATAGATAAAATTGAATTCCAAATAATGCTGTTGCAGAATGTTAATTTGTACCCCTTTTTAGACAGGAGTTGTGCAAATTAGCAGGAAAGCCCAATCAGTGTTTTTTCAGCATTGGCAGTATAAAAACAAAATCGGGGAGTGCAGCAAAATGCCGCCTACCTACTTTTGTTTATACAGAATGCACCTTTTTCGGGGCAATGGGGGGCGTGAGCAAGTAACAAAACGTGTAGCTCAGCGTGTGACGTAAACAGTGACGTGGGAGGGAAGCTGCGGCTGGTCAGTCCTTCGGCGATTCTCTCATAAGTCGTCCCGTCCTTCACCGTCCCCGTCATCTGACAGTTAATGGCCTCTTCGTTTGCGAGGACAAGGAGGGCGCGCAATTCCTTGTCTCCCCAGTTGCTCATCTTTACAGTGTCTGTCAGGTTTGTGTTTCCCTCTTGCTACTAGCTGCTCGCTAATTCCTGCTATCAGCTGTTTCCTGTTTATCCACCACCAGTGGCTCGCACGTGCAGCGTCATCAACAGTTCCTCCCGTGGCGGAAGGGCGCCTTGGTCTGTTTAAAATAAAAGGGTTCCACTAATATGTCTACCCTACGAGGAGGAAAATTGGGCACCTTGGATCAACTTGCCAATCCGGCTCTGTGTGTCTAAACACTCGCAGCTTGCCGGCAAAATGGCCCAACATTCGCGGGAAATCTGGCAGTGTAAAAGGGGCTTATATTTTGTAGTTACATACACAGAAAATGAAGCAATGTTAGTTCTGCTCTTAATTAAAAAAACCCAAAGGAACTGACAAGAGTATCGTTCCTGTATTGAGTGAAAGGGCTGCAGACGGCAGCAGCAAAACAGGCTGCAGTGTAACGACTCAGGGCATGTTCCCATCGCCAAGTTTCATCCATTAACAGTGTTTGTTTTTGCCACTGACAGGTTCAGACTGTTATAAGTTTTTGACAACACAGAGTTACCACTAGACCTTTTTTTAAAGAGAGACAGTCCTGAAATCACCGTCACCAAACCCACCAGACTCCATTTAAAAAAATAGTGATTTTATCATCATTCAACACACTTCATTCAAAGTCAATAGAAACCAAGTAAAACTCCCAGAAACCATCTTAGTTCATCTCTCAGCTGTTCCAACAATCACCAGCTCTGGTTTGGTTTAAATTAACCCTTGATTCACCAGTTAGATGTGACAACATGCTGCCTCTGTACACACTAACATGACTGTTGATTTGGTGGGTTTGGTGACGGTGATTTCAGGGCTGTTTCTGGTTAAACAAAAAGGATCTGACTCTTTAACACAAAGCTCTATCCTTGTTGGGATCCTTTCATAATGTTGTCAGACACTTAGAATAACAATGTGAGCCTGTCAGTGACAAAAACAAACACTTTTAGTGGTCGTAAAATAATGATGCACAAATGCCCCAAGAGGTTACATTGCAGCCTGTTTTGCGGCTGCTTGCTGCAGTGGTCTCACTCAATACTGCACCAATTTAAAAAATGATTGTCCCCATTAATCACTTCAGCGCAAGAGCAGGGTAACATAGGGTCCAGGTTGAAAAACACCAAAGTTACCCGTTAAACCCTCTTACCAGTCCAGTCGTGGGCGCCTGTCAGTCACTTAATACCTAAACCATCATGTCGCCCGTGGTTTAAAATCTTAAAGGAGGCATTAAGCCATTTTCATCCAGGTGGGTCACAGCGTTTCTTACACCAGCTCCTGTTCAATAATGACTTAAGTGGATCAGCGTTGAGGCCCAGGCTTAATCTGAATGTCCATCTGCTCCAGGTATTCAGCGCTCTTCCCCAGCACACCCAATGGATTAAAACAGCACAGTGAGCCTTGAGCTCGGCGGTGGGATTTGGGGGTTGTAGTAAAAATACTATCTTGTGGTTGCTGATTCAGTGTTCCTGGACGGGAGTCTGAACACGGCCTGGAAGGGTGCAGTCTGACTAAACAGTCACATGGAATTAATTCCCACAAGCCAAGAAAAACAGCTCCTGTTTTCAGCTTTGTGACAGTGTTGTTTTGTCTTAGTTCTTTCAGATGATCAAACAACATTTAAAATGGTTTATTCATCCTGATCAGTAGGAGGATATCTGAACGCTTAGAGTCCCTCTCTGTTTTTCGTCTTGCTCGTTGACCTTGATGTTTGAGCTTCACTGTGCAGAATGATTCATGTGCAGTTTTTTTACATTCATCTGCTGAAGACAGAAAGTTCCTCTGTGCTCACCTTGACTCTGAGTCTAAGACATGGATGTATGAACGTGATTTTGTGGCCAGCCAGTCGTGCTCTAGTATGTGCTTACATAAGTGTGAGGCTTCCAAGTCACACACGAGAATATATTTTTCAATAGTTGCAAGTTCAAGGTCATATACTAAGGATTTCTAAATGAGGGAGAGTAATAGTAGATGAAATGTAAGCGTGCCGGCGATACCCACGGCCTGAGGCATTATGTTTTGGGTTTGTTAGTCTCATTCTTGTGAACAAGATATCTCAAGAACACCTCGAGGGAATTTCTTCAGATTTAGCACAAACGTCGTCTTGGACTCAGTCAGTACGTTAACATGCACAAGGATAGCTGGCGAGCTGACGACAAACACAACATCCAGCCAGCTCTTTTCTCTGTGCTGGAGCGTGTACAGCCCCTGGCATTTTGTTTTCTCAGGAATGAACATCATTTCATTCAATAAAGAGTTCTTAAAAAGGGGGACAAAAATCCCTCCATGCCTCCATGGATTGCTGTTGGGACAACAATCAGAACAGTTTATTGAAGGGACATATTTGTACTGTGCAGTCCTGTCTGCTAACCATTAGCTTTTTATGGAGCAGAAAAGGTTAAATTAATATAGATGTTGAAACACAGCTAATAAGCTACGAAAGCTTCTATATTGTGGCTCTTTCTCTTCAGCCCTTTTTACACAGAGATCCTGCAATACTGCCACATTCACAACCTTTAATTATGCCGACTTTATTTCTTTACTCAGAACCAAATAACGCCAGTATAATGCCGCCCAGGTGTGTGATTTTAAGACAGCAAACCAGCATTCTTGAAGCAGAAGAGGTGTGACGAGTGTAACATCGACATCTTCTGTGACATATAACATATGCGTCAACAGGCTCCTGGACTGCATTCAGTGCGTTTATATGCACAGTGAAGTGGAGCTACAGCTCCAGCTGGACGAGGACATTTAACTGGCCTACTGTCCTTGTCCCAGTATACAAGCATGGGAGGGGAATCCATTTATTGAGCCAAGTATGTGCGACCCCTCTACGATAGGTGGAGATATGCCCCCTTTCAACTTGTTAGTATTGGACCTTTTTCCTGTTGACCTATTATGTCACAGACCAAACAATGGACAAACAAGTTAGCTACGGTTAGCTAGCAGCTAACTGGTACCATGGTGGACAACTTTACAGCTCTGTACATTTGGTCCGTCCAAAAAGTCACGGCTCTGGATGTAGATTTCTCCATGTTGTTACCGGCTTCTTCTTCTCTTACACATTTAATGCTATTGGACTTCTGGGTCAAAGCCCGGGGCGGAAACTGTGGAGCATGCTCAGAGCGCCTCGGCCAGATTGGGTCTGATTGACTGTATACATGCAGGAGGAGTTCAACTCCACTCACATTATCTGCGTTCGAGAAATTTTATGTAGTATGATTTCAGTCGGACTAACATGTTTACATGGATTTTAAAAGTCCGGTTTTAATCTTAGATTTTTCTCTGAGGTCATGTAAACGTTTTGACTGTGACCCCTCAGCACAGACTCATCGACAGTAGCAGCTGTGTTGGACAGGTGACTCAGGTTCAGTCTGTTTTCTTTCAGGATCTTAACGTTGTGTCGTCCTTTTGTTCTCTGCCAGGACTATAAACCAGAAGAAGATCCTGCTCTTTTCCACTCTGTCAAGACGGGCAGAGGACCCCTCGGCCCTGAATGGAAGGTACCAGACGCAGCAACAGAAAGCAGAGATGATGTTGTCCTGTCCCATGTTGTCTGTCCTCTGTCACTCCAGTGATTAATGTGTGTTTTGTGCCTTCACAGAACGAGCTGAAGACAGACTGTCCTTACATGTGTGCGTACAAACTGGTCACTGTCAAGTTCAGATGGTGGGGACTGCAGACCAAAGTGGAAAACTTCATCCACAGGGTAAAGCAGCACATCTATTCATCTACAAGGTCTTTGCCATTGGAGGTCATGTGCCAGTGAGGTGTTGTTTCTGCTTTGGACAGCAGAGGGAGACGTGGCCTTTTTCAGTGTTTCTTAAAACTGGAGGGAGAGAAAATTAAACTGAGCAGTTGTAGTTCAGTTTGGGATGAGATGAGAGGGACAGTGGCAAAGGAAACATTTAGCAGGTGCAAATATTTAACCAGAAAAACATTCAAAGTCTACAACATGGACTGAAGGCAGGAAACAAGAGTCTCCCACCTGAGTTATTAGTCTGTAGCCCACCTATTGGTTGCACACAGCAGCAGTAAGTTTAATTTATTTATACCTTTTTATCTCTCCACAGCAAGAAAAGCGTATTTTCACCAACTTCCACCGCCAGCTGTTCTGCTGGATCGACAGATGGGTGGGTTTGACCATGGAGGACATCAGGCGGATGGAAGAGGAGACCCAAAAAGAGCTTGAGGAGGTAAATAACTGACCAGCTATCATATCAGACTCATACTGGACGGTCATGTCTTCTTCCTGGTTTGGGTGGATGTAAGGAATGCTGTAAAGATACTTAACTTTGAACACAGAATTCAGTAGAGTTGTTTTAATCTGTTTCATGTTTACAGATACTTTGAGGCCCAGTCCACATGTAAGCGAGCATTTCTGAAAAAAAGGTTTCCGTCTCCGTCTAAATGAAAACGCAAAAAGCGCTGTCAAGAGCACGGCAAACCAACAGGCAGCGATATCACTGAAGCCACGCATAGAAAATGATGTTGGGCAATCAGAAGCCTGATGGAAAAGCTGCTGTTAAAGCTATTGTTAATGATATAACGTCTCAAAAAAGATTGCTGCTGAATTCATTTTCTAGATCAAAGTGCTGCCAAACCGCGCTGGTTTTGTGAGAGGACTGCTGTCTGGCGGCTCTGTAGCACCCACTAGTGGTGGGAGGCTGCATGACAGTTAAATCGCCTTGTACATGAATAAAACACTAATTAGTTTAACTGACTAATATTTCTGGTGCCGACTAGCGAGGGGGCAGACGTTTAATCATGTGCATCCCTAGTTTTCAGTGACCTAAAATGCAGTTTGCGTGTGGGTGAAAAGCCAACAAGCGTAGAAACCGCTACGTGTGGACCTAAAAATAGAGAAGTGTTTTTTCTCTTGTGAATGATAAATGATGGTACAAGTGATGATTGTTCTGTTTGGACCGGACTGCTGGAGACGACTCTACACACCTGATCTACCTGATTTAACCCTTTACTCCTGAATTTCACATCAGATGCGTCAGAAGGGAGATGTGCGAGGCACCTCTGCAACAGACGAGTAGAGGCCCGTCGCTGTAGGTCAAACACTAGAGGCAGGCTGAGTAAGTCTCATCACAGGAGGGGTGATGGTGGCGCTGCATGGATCATTCTCCACCCTTTTCTTAATTCTGCTCTCAGGCTGCTGTCTTAACTCACTCCTCCTTTTTTTGTTATCTGTCCAGTTTGTTTTTTCAGCCCCGTGTCTTCTTTCTGTTTCTAATCTTCTGTTTTCATTCAAATCATCTTCATCCACTCACGTTTGTCATCTTCACTCTCATGGTAACGTTCTCTTGCAGCTCGATCGCTCGTCTCCAACGCTTCACTCTGTGCTCTGTTTGTTTTCCTCCTGATGTTTTGTGATCGTGGGAGTAAAGAGAACCTCACTGAGATGTTTGTGGAGTTAGCTGATTCTTCTGCATGTGCATGGCTTATTGCTAACTGATGTAAATGTGAAGGGATAGATCAAATGTTTTGACGTGGGGTTTCATGAGGTACTTGCTGCAGTAGGTGGCGGTCAGGGCGCCCCCAGTTTGGAGAAGCAGGCAGGAGTACCACCACGGAAGCTCAGCAATGTACTGATGTGGGCGTGGGCAGCAGGAAGTTTATTTTAGGCACCTACAAAAATTAAAATCAGTTTAGGTGTACGCTACATTTAGAATATTTTCACTGCTTTATCTTAACGTCAGACAGCCAGACCTTTTAAATGTGCTTTCACCCAACCTGTTTGTCTGTTTAGTACAGCTCATTTTTGCTGGTGGTAAAGCTGTCAGTTGAACCCTCGTGCAGACCAAACTACTGAACCAAGACCACCTGAAAACAGACTGAGGTGCGGTTCGCTTGAGATGTGAAAGCAAATGAACCAGCCACAGGATTTAATTATAGCAGACGTATTTGAAGTGTTATTTCAAAAACTAAACCACCTATAAATCCGTCTGCTGATCGTGACAGTGATCTTATGACTCATCAGTATAAGGCCATCTATATAACCTATTTACGCTAATCATTTGGTAACCAAACACGTGTGCACATCAGCGCGAGTGTTCTCCCTGATCAATGAGTCAGACATGTTGGAACTGCTGTGCTTTGATATGACTGTATTTCGTCAGTTCATTGAGTCCATTAAAAAGTGTGACAGCGATCTCACAGTAATAAGCCCCGAATCATTACCGTACACTCCCTTTTCCTGCCGTCACTACCGTTGGTCTTTATTGTTAACACGTGGTTAGTATGGTTCGTTTGGGCCGGTGTAAAAGCTGTGAGTCGAACCCTGGTGCAGACCAAACAGCTGAACTGTGACCGCTTGTAAAGGCACAGACGTGTCCAGTCACCTCTCTGTTAGCTCTGCTAAATTTGTGCCAAATTTAGGCTCTTATGTCTATTTTGTAAGTCTGCTTTCTGTGGTTGGCTTTGGATGGCGATGGCGTGTGGCTGTGGGTCACTCATCAGGATGAGGAAATCAACTCATCAGTCTGTAAACTCTTCTTCTGCTGACTTCTGATAGCTAGCTAGGTCGAGGTTTCCAAACGTAAATATCTAGCATCCTGCGAGCCATCGTACAGGTGTTGGATAATAAACTGGATGACCTGCGTGCCGCATCACTTTCCAATCAGGAACTTTAATATCTTTTGATTGACTGAAATTTGGCTAAATCCTGGAGAGCTCCATTCAACCAGGAGGCTCTTTTTTATACACTTATGTGACAGAGCAGAGGACTCTGGGAGAGAAGGAGAGGAGGAGAGGAGGCGTGTGCTTTATGGTGTGACAGTGGGAATGTGAGCTGCTGTCCTGTTCCTGCTGTGGATCTAGACTGACCGCACCAGAGTCTGTTTAGAAGTGGACTGAGACCCAACTTTTCAAGTAGTCTCAGTTTGGTTGTGTTGTCTGCAGCAGGGTTTGACTGACAGCTTTCACACCAGCTTAAACGAACCGCACTAACCGTGCAAACTGACCCGAGTTTGTTTTAACCGAACCAAACAGGTTAGGTGTGAAGCACCCCAGTGTGGAGGCAGCGGTGACCAACAGCTCCTGTACTCTGAAGTGAAATAACTGTTTTCGTCAGAGGAGTACGGTGGCTTTAAAGAGAGCGTAGATAGCGGCTTCAGTTCCCCGTCGGACAGGACTGTCTGACTGCAAGATGAAGCAGTGAAAATATTCAGAATACAGCGTGAACGTGAACTGATATTGCGTAAAATACGTTTGCTGCTGCCCTCGTCCACAGCAGTACATTGCTTAGCTTCTGTGGCAGCACTCCTGTCTGCTTCTCCAAACTGGTGGTGTGCCTACCGCCATCTACTGTAGGTAACACACTGACTATGGATAAGTACCTCACACAACCCCACCTCAAAAACTCTGCACTGTCCCTTTAAACACCTCCTGAAGTCTTCACCACCAAACCCACACACCAACCTTCTCTCTCTCTCTCTCTCTCTCCATCTCCAGCTGCGTAATAAAGGTCCGATTCGAGGCACCAGTGCTGCTCATGAGCAATGAGGCAAATCAACCAAACCCTGTCATGATGATGTCATCAGAGACACGTCCACCACGATGAGGAAGTGGCCCTGACGTCGACCTCTTCTCTTCCTGTCTCACATGATTCATTGGGGGGTTTGACAAGATTGGTTCAACAGTACTGTACAGATTCTACCCCAATCACAAGCCTCCTGTTCACAACAGAAAAAACATGGTTTTGCATACATATAAAAAGAAAAAAAAAACTCTTTGCACAGAACGTAAATTGCCTGATATGTAATTGTTAGTTGATTATTACAATGGGCTTTGTTTTTATTCAGGTGTCTAAACCGTGACTCAGAAAGTCAAGCCTTTTAAATTAATTAGAATGTTGTTTTTAAGTAAACAGGTTCCCACAATAATTGGTATCAGACTTTAGCAGGTATTGGACCATTCACCCCCCCCCCCCCCCACCCCTTCCTGTGTATTATAACTGTCTGTCTCTACTTTACTCCTCGTCTCTCCCCTCAGTATCGTCTATATTCTTGTCCTGGTATAAATGTGTCTAGATCTCGTCCCCTCTTTGTCTCGCTGTCCCCTCTGTCTGGCAGTCGGTCGGGAAAACTGATGTTTTAATTTCTTCTTATAGTTTAATTTGGAGGCTGATGCCTGTTTAGGGTTCGAAGCAAATTTCATGCATGATGGATAAACTCTGCTATCGTTCCCCCCCACACACATTTGGACATGCACACAAGCCCTCCTCCTCCTCCTCCTCCTCCTCCTCCTCCTCTGTCACAAGTGCATGTGGACAACAGCAACTCCTCGCTAAAACTGTCATTGCATGTCGCTGCAATGCAGCTGCGCTCAAGCGGACTGTTTGTGTTGATTAGAGAGAGTCTGTACAATACAAGTGTGTGTGTGTGTGTGTGTGTGTGTGTGTGTCAGTGTGTGCATCTGCGTTTGCGTTATCAACTGCCTTCGCTCTTAAAGGACTGTCACTCTGGAGACGGAGAAGCTTAATATCGAGGCTCCGTGCGTGGCGCCCGCGCCCCACCGCCGGCCCGTCAAACTTGCCTCATGCTGTCGCTGCATGTCCTTTCTCCTCGGCTAGGGCTTTAACTGGAGCGCCCCCACAAGCCTCCACTCTTCTTCTTCTGTTTTTTTTTTAGACTAAAACAAATGAGGATGAGAGTCTGTGCGTCGCTGCGTGCATGAATCTTTTTTATATTCTCCTCAAACTACCACTTCCTCTCACCTGACAGAGCAAATGGGTCCAGGCAGATCTGTGATGTTTGTTGTGGTTTTAATTTTTATTTTCACCGTGTATAGTGGTTCTTTTTTTAAAGCTTTTCATCTACCTTAGCTCAAAGTATGAGGTCAGTCTAGTTAAGGATGAATCTCTCCGCGAAAACATTTAGACGGTTGTCGTAGCCTTGATCTGAACAGGTGGCGTCCTCGTCCTGCTCTCTCCTGCATCGCTACTTTATTTCTTTGCGCTGCGTCGAGCAGTTCGTCACAGCGAGAGCTCACATCTTTATTTTGTGCGTACTGCAGATCCCGTCGGGCTGTAGGTGGTGTTTTCTACGATCATGACGTAGCTTAGTGCAGTTACCCATCTGTGGTTGTGTATCGGATGAGGTGTGAGTGTCTCTTAGGTTTCGTCGTGACCTATCTGTGCGTGCTGTGTGTGGACAGGTTGTAAAGAGAGTTATAAGTGTACTTTATAATTATAGAAATGGACAAACTGTACATACAAACACTGACTTGAATGGAATATTCACAGCGACTCGGCGCTGTCAGGTCTATCATTCAGCACTGCTAACTTTAACGTTGTGAGAACAGCTGATGTCAGCTCTGTGGACAGTGTGTGTGTGTGCGCGCGCGTGTGTGTGTGAAGTGGAGCAGACTGTCTACGTGTTGTTTAACCGTACCTCATCCATGCTTATGAATGTACAGCCGGGAGACAGATGTGTCAAACTATGCAGGATGTTTCTGAGCTGCAGGACCTTGTTTCACACCTGTACAGGCATGACATGGAGCCGTTACATCATCGATACACGAGGGGAGATTTACGAAAACAAAATTTGGATCTGCATGCTCAACACTTCCTTTTCTTTCCTTTCTTTCGTCTCTGTGTGTTTGATCAGGACATCAGTGCTTTTGAGAAGCTCTTGAACTGCATCAGACAAGAAGGGAAATCCTTTCTCAGAGGGCGGCTTCCCCTCAGAGTCAAACTGGAGTCAGCTGGACCTCAGACTAAAACTTGAGGAGTGAAAAGCCTGACTGAGTTTGACGATGACGGGAGTCGGCCCGTAGACTAGAGTAGGCTGTGTGATGTACAGTTCTGTAGCATTACCAGTGATGCCAGCCAGGGTATGACTGTGAGGGGAGGGATAGAAGCTTAGGGAACAGATGGAGTCCAAAATACTGTTTTTCTTTTATTGTAATCATGAATAAGCACTTGCAAAATCTACTGTTTTTTTTTTTTTTCTTTAATGTTTTGTTTTTGAAAGACAAAGATTCACAATGTATTCGATTTTCTCTTTTCTGATAAGGCAACATTCAGGGGAATTAGTAGTGAATGTAAAACAATTAGTTCCTTTTTTTTTTTTCTTTTTCACGGCTTCACGCTGTGACAGAAGGTCTAGACAATGGAACATAACAGAATATCTAATAAATTTGAACAAATAAGAGAATCAACGTGCTGTTTCCTGTTTTGTGTGTGTGTGTGTGTGTTTGACGTCTGTCTCTCAGAGAGTGTTTAGTTTTATAATACACTTTATTAGGTACATCTTGCTGGTACCAGGTGGGACCCCCTTTTTAATTCTTGGTGTCACAGATTCAACAAGGTGCTGGAAACATTCCTCAGAGATGTTGGTCCATATTGACATGATGACATCACACGGATGATCCATGATGAGAATCTCCCGTTCCAGCACATCCCAAAGGTGCTCTATTGGACTGAGATCTGGTGACTGTGGAGGCCATTGGAGTACAGTGAACTCATTGTCATGTTTGAGATGATGTGAGCTTTGTGACATGGTGTGTTATCCTGCTGGAAGTAGCCATCAGAAGATGGGTACACTGTGGTCATAAAGGGATGGACACGCTCAGCAACAATACTCAGGTAGGCTGTGGTGTTTAAACCATGCCATGACCTCTGACCTCTGGCATCAACAAGGCATTTTGGCTCACTGGATATTTGCTCTTTTTGGGACCATCCTCTGTAAACCCTAGAGATGGTTGTGCTGAAAATCCCAGTAAATACTCAGACCAGCCCGTCTGGCACCAACAACCATGCCACGTTCAAAGTCACTTCAATCACCTTTCTTCATCATTCTGATGCTCAGCTTGAACTTCAGCAGCTCGTCTTCACCATGTCTACATGACTAAATGTTAATGAGCTGCTGACACGTGATTGGCTGATTAGATAGTTGCGTTAAGGAGCAGTTGAACAGGTGTACTTAATAAAGTGGCCAGTGAGTATGGGTAAGTACAGAGAGGATTAGAGCCATGTGAAAAACTCACATGTGGCCCTTATTGTCTTATGTTGATAGAAATTGCTTCAGTGAGCCACAGTGATTTTGGAGATATGAAAATCCTGACGCTGAAATAAGCAGCAGCATCACTGTCTAGGGAGAAGTTGCACTCGCCTACTTCCACAGGCTCTGTTCATCTTTTGATTGATGATTAAAAAATGCTCTGATTTTCTATTTACCCTGAAATATGACATCCTGGAGGAGAAACACAGTGGTTTAGTAGTTTGTTTGGCAACTCCGACCTGACCAGAGTTAAACTCTTCTTGATGCATGCTCTGTGAGTTTCATGTTCAACATTCACTGATGGAGGACTGTAAAGAGGAAATACAGCGGGTGTGGCTGAACAAAAATTTTAAAATGTTATGATGGAATAAATTGGGCCTGATTCTATGTAAGAATGTACTGTACGGTGGAGTAGAAGAGTTTTTTCAGTGGTGAAAACTAGCTAAGTAGGTTTACTCAAATACTGTATTTAAACACAGTTTTAAGGCACTTAATGATAATAATAAATACCTAATGCAAATGTACTTTTTCTATACTACATGATTACTTTATTTACTTTGCTGATTCAGGTTAGTAAATTAGTGGGAATCACCAGAGGCCCCACGATACCATATTATCATTATACTTAAGTCATGTCACAATTTTGCTGTGATTTTAAATTTTTTACAAAATGCTGAGTATTGTGATATAATATTTGATATATATTGTAAAAAAAAAAAAACATTTAACTGCAGATCCCCTGCCCAAGAATTTGTTTTTTGTCCATGTCTGTTTCATGTAATAAGATCTCATCTCTAAGTTTTCAGTCTGTCATCTCACTTTTTTTTTAAATTTTTATTGCAGCAAAATCTAGTGGACTGAAAAAGCAATTGATTTTATTATTGTAGTAGAGTTTAATTTGCATTTGTAGTGTTAATTATTTATATAATTGGATAAAATCAATGGTGTCTGCTTGCCACAGACAGCAGGAGGCACACACCTGTATTTAAGGTGCAGTCTAACAGAACATGCCGTTTCTATGACTACCACAGTGCTACACCATATAAAAAATAAAAATAAAATAAACCATACTTAATTGATTCAACCCCTGTCATGTCCTTGCCTGCAAACAATGTAACTAAATGTAACTATATTTACATAAACAAAAAAACAAAATTATGTTTTCACTCTCACAAATAAAAATAAAAAAATAGAAAAACCTTTTTACTTTGCATTGAAAACACGTACAATACTGGTTCCCAATAAAAAAAAAGATAATTAAAAAAGTATATTATCCTGAAATGGGAGTTGAGTACTTTTACTTTTGGTACGCTACTTCAGCTGTATGTAAGTAAAAATTTGAATGCAGGACTTTTACTTGTAACAAAGTATTTCTACACTGTAGTATTGCTGTTTTTACTGAAGTATAAGATCTGAGTACTTTTTTTTTCACTCAAATCTTTTTTGTTTAATTGAACATTTGGGGAACATATAAAAGCATAAACATCTTTGAGAGCATGTGTGTTCTTTACAAATACAGAGTATTAAGAATAAGATTAACTTTATTCATCCCCAAGGGGAAATTCAATTATCTGCCAGCTCATCTATTAAATGTCAAAGAATTATAAAGCCTGATGGCTGTTGGTATACAGGATCTTCTGTGTCTCTCTGTCCTGCATCGAAGAGAGAGGAGCCGACCACCACAGTGTTTTTTGGTCCATCAAGGTGTTGTGGAGTGGATGATCTGGGTTGTTCGTGATGGCCTCGAACATCTTCAGTGTGCATCTCTCCACCACCTCCTCCAGTGTGTCCAACCTGACTCCAATCACAGAGCCAGCTCTTTGGACTAGTTTGTCCAGCCGCCTTGCATCTTTGTGTCTGATGCTTCCTCCCCAGCAGACTGCAGCATAAAACAACACACTGGCCACCACTGATAAAACATCTGCAGCATCTTACTACAGATGTTGAGAGATCTGAGCTTCCTCAAGAAAAAGAGGCGGTTCTGCCCCTTTTTGTAGAGAGCGTCTGTGTTTAGGGACCAGTCCAAGTTATTATCCAGGTGTACACCTACACTGAACAAAAATATAAACGCAACACTTTTGTTTTTGCTCCCATTTTTCATGAGCTGAACTCAAAGATCTAAAACATTTTCTATACACACAAAAGACCATTTCCCTCAAATATTGTTCACAAATCTGTCTAAATCTGTGTTAGTGAGCACTTCTCCTTTGCCGAGATAATCCATCCCACCTCACAGGTGTGGCATATCAAGATGCTGATTAGACAGCATGATTATTGCACAGGTGTGCCTTAGGCTGGACACAATAAAAGGCCACTCTGAAATGTTCAGTTTTATCACACAGCACAATGCCACAGATGACGCAAGTTTTGAGGGAGCGTGCAATTGGCATGCTGACTGCAGGAATGTCCACCAGAGCTGTTGCCTGTGAATTGAATGTTCATTTCTCTACCATAAGCCGTCTCCAAAGGCGTTTCAGACAATTTGGCAGTACATCCAACCGGCCTCACAACCGCAGACCACGTGTAACCACACCAGCCCAGGACCTCCACATCCAGCATGTTCACCAGTCATGCTATTTCTTTTATTTATCGTCCTTTCTCCTCCTCAGATGTTTAGTTGTTGTGGCCACTGTGTGTTGTTATATTTGTGTTGAAACACTATCATAAACATGGGTGCAGATCTGATGACAAGTTTGGGGGGGACACAATCAGTTGTGATTTTTTTTTTTAATTGCACGCGTGCAAATCATGCCCACGGAGCGCTTGAGATTGCCAGCATATTTCACGATTTCATAGAGGCTCATCACCATCACCAAGTCATTCAAAAAGCACTACAAAGAGAATCATATGCTTACCTTTACTGTTTATTTCTCTTAAACAGCCAGTAGTACGTGGAACCAGCCATCACCCTCCTTTTCACTGCTTCGCTGTTAGTTAATGCTACTTCTAGTTTCAGGGTCTCAGGCATGTTATGTCCACTCACGTTCTCATCTCTCGTCTCTCACGGATTCCCATTTCTCCTCATCATCTTCCCTTTCTCCCAGTATATAGGACTACTGTATACATTTGTTCAATTTCAATCATTTAAGCTATTTAGAATTGGGGGGGACAGTTTGTGTTTTTCAGAATTTGGGGGGACATGTCACCCCGTCCCCCCCGGGATCTGCACCCATGATCATAACATTTGAAATAAAAGAAAAACAAGCAGAAGAAGAATTGAGAAAAGTCAACACTTATTTTTTTTGCACTTCCAGTGACAGATGTTTTGTAACCCAGCTCAGATGAGAGCAGCTTCTCCTCTTCCTCTGCTCTTCCTCTCTGTTGCAGTGCAGGACACAAAAGTCCTTTAATCGCTCCTCAGTGCCGCTCACACTGCGCATGCGCGAACATTTACCCAGCAGGTAAACTCCACCATGGCGGCGAGAGGCCATGTGCAGGACCCCAACGACAGGAGACTCAGACCCATATACGGTAAGGACTCAATGGGGACCGGTATATTGAAGCGCGTCTGTGGCTCCGGGGCACGTCCCGGTGTTGTGTACTGGAGCATGTTCGGTAAAGCTGCCGGTGTTGGAGTGTGAGGGCAGCGATGCGGCCCCACCAGCTCCAACCACGGACTGTGCTGCCTGCAGCGCCCAATGACAGTGCACCTTACCCGGTCTGCCACCGAGCCGGGGCAGGACACGGGTGTCGGGGTGAAACCGAGTGTCCCCGGTGTCCCACCTGTCCCCACTCCCGGTGGTGTTACAGCTGTGACCGGCGCGGAAATGTTTGTCGACTCTTCTCATTGTCAAAGTCGAACTCCTTTTTGCTAACGGTCGCTATTTGACAGCTAGCTAGCATGCTAATGTGTCAGCTAGCTCGCTCACTCAGCTCACACACATGCTGCAGCAGTGTGTGTGTGTGAAAATAAAAGTTGTGTATGTGTGCAGGTTAAACGCCTCGTGCTGACAGGTGTTTAGGTTGTGATCAGCTGTCTGAGCTCAGTCTGAATCTGCTGTGTGGCTAGCTAAACGTTACACGGTTAGCTTCCAGCTAGCATCAGGATCATAATAGTGTAAGGACAATGCTTTAAGCTAACTCCGGCTAGCTTGTTAGCATGGAGCTGTCACAGCTCACGGAGCTCTTTGGGGCTCATAAATAACGGAAATAACAGACAGTTACTATCTGTTTTGTTGTTGAGCGATGGTGGAAGAAGTATTCAGATTATTTACTTGAGTAAAAGTACTAATATCACACTAGAAATACTCCATTACAAGTAAAAGTACTGCATTAAAACCCCGTTTAAGCTAAAGTAGTCTACAAGTATTAGCAGCAGAATGTGCTCCCATGCTGTCAGTGTTTCTCTTCTTCTATCTAATGTTTTAATGAATATTCCTGCTGCATTAATGTGTCATTGTACTGCTGTACATGCTTCAGGTTGAGCTCCTCTATATACTGTTGGGTAGTTTAATCTACTGCAATGCATCATAATCTGTCAGACCATTGTATGTTTGCAGCCTGGCCATGTGTGAGAGTTATGCATCTTTAAAAACTCACCTTTCCATGGAGCCAGCTCTGTGACGATGCATTTTGCAGCTGGTCCTAGAAGGTTTTTAAAGAGTTTATTCAGCTTAAGATCATTCAACATCAGCACATGGACAGGAAGAGGATTAAAATCTAATCAGAACAGGCTGTCAGACACAAGTAGTGGAGTTATAGTGCAATATTTCCCTCTGAGATGTGGTGGAGTGGAGGTATAAAGCTGTGTGAAATGGAAACACTCGAGTAAAGTACCTTGAATTTGAACTTAAGTAGTAAGCACTTGCATAAACTTACTTTGTGACATTCAGCTGCTGTAAGTGTGTATGTAATAGGGGTGTAAATCACCAGTTTCATCATGATAGGATATGATTTTGATTCAGTGTGATTGAGAGGCCTGCGATCGATGTGAGACAATATTAAATTCCCATATAACACATAACTTAACATGTAACGTTAGTATTTTTCTTTCTCACCGCTGGTTTAAGTCACTGCGACTCCCGACAGAACACCTCGGTTGAATTTCAGCTGCACATTGTTGAAACAGCAGCTGATGTTGCTGTAGGGAGAAGTTAGCGGCATGAGACGCTCGTGTTGTATCTCTTGTGCACGTCAGCATGTGTCTGTTGGCCCCCTTTTCCTCTGAAATCCAGATTATTTCCACGCTGCTGATTTATTCTCGAGTAAATAACATTATCCTCATTGTCTTTCTCATCTGCCTGCTGCTACTTGATGGTCACACAGACTTTCAAAATAAAAGTGCATCCTGGAAATAAAGATATGGATCCATGTTTTCACTTTGCAGTGATACTGGATTGTTGATCAATGAATCGATATATAGGTTCAGAGCGATTGATGGTCACACTCCGACCTGTTCGGCTGTTTTACATAGGACCCGACTGATATATCGTTAAGCTGATAAAAATCAGCCGATGTTGGCCTTTAACAGACACATTGGCATCAGAATGTAATGCAGAATAAGATTTCCTGCCTCTATTACGTATGTATCTTCATCACATGTTTAACTGCAGAAAATAGTCATTCATTTGTTTCCACTTATCCTGTTGGGGGTCACGGAGGGGCTGGAGCCTATCCCAGCTGACACTGGGTGAGAGGCAGGAAAAACAAAATTATTAGCGACTCCTTGGTGGTGATTTAAGTCCAGTTTTGCTTTAAGCCATTGTTTGAGATGGGTCTGAAACATGTGATATGTATGGCCCTCTCTCAGAGCAGGCCATTTTAATATTTACTTCCTGTCACTGCCAGCACAGTTTGTTCACATGTGGTGCGCCCATATGGCACCTCACATGCTCTGAGTGATGAGTTCATGTTCCTCACATTTGTGTCGGCTTTCGTCAACTTTTGGTTGCCCTGTGATGACGGGTTGAACAGAGAGAATAGACATGACATAATCACAGTGTGCTGTCTGGTACGGTTAATTTTGGCAGCCAGCTGTCCTGAAGAGGCTGAACTGAGGTGTCTCTGTTAGTGTGTGTGTGTGTGTGTGTGTGTGTGTGTGTGTGTGTGTGGACACACTTCAACATTTACCAGGCGTTGAGAAAGAGTTATGGTGACAGCTTTGCTGGGACTTGTATTATCTGTTTATCTGCTGAGTATTTTCTTTCAATGAATATGTCAGCCGTTTGGTCAGAAAAACAAAAGTCTATTCCAAGCAAAAGTAAATGTCTTCCAGTTGATTTTTTGTTTAATCACTAGTCAAAAACATAAACTGTCAAAAAATGGTATGGCCCAAAAAAATTGGACAGTTTCTACAATCAGGCTTCCACCTCACCATCTGTGTCGCCAGTTCCCCGTCTCCAAAATGTTCGTAGGCCTGGGTCAAAGCTTCTCCCATCAAGTCTGTGTTTATAGATCACAACTTTTGCGTCTTTCAGGCCTCATTTACTGTGTACGCAGTGTTCATAAATGAGACCCCTGGTGTGTTGGAGAGGAAGAGACCTCTGAGGATAATTTGGCTCCTGGTGCAAGGAAGTTTCAGCTGGTTGCAATGTGCAATCCTCGCTGCTAGACAGGACTTAATCTTCCACACTGGACCTTTAAACAATGAGTGAAGTATCAAAATGATCAGCTAATCGATTGATTGACTACTCTCCAGTATTTACATGGTAACACACAGGTTTATGACAAGTCACTGTTGCCCAAATGTATGCTGAGCTGAAGACTAGTATTTCCAATCACCATCATTAATGTTTGTCCCCTGTGTTTCCCCAGATTACCTTGACAATGGCAACAATAAGATGGCAATACAGCAGGCAGATAAACTGCTGAAGAAACACAAGGACCTGCACTGCGCCAAGGTGAGTGACTGAGAGGGAGTTCTCCTCAAACCTGTTGTTTTCTACTGTTAATACAAGTTTACATGGATGTTGAACCTGTTGATACAAAGCAGCTGCTAGTGCACTGATGTAACCCTTAAAATGTTCTCTATCTGATATTATATGACATGTCAGCTGTTTACTCAGTACAGTCATAATCTCTCTTTGCATGTAATGACTCAGAAAAACACATATGCAACCATAAAAGGTTTCTGGGGGAGTTTTCCCTCATCCAAAGAGAGTCTTGTATACTGTACACATTGTAAAGCCCCTGACACAAATTTGCAATATTGGGCTATGTACATAAAATCGACTTGGCACACTTCACCAGGCGAGTCACAGTGCAGCAGTTTGCTCATGAATGAACACATGCTGATGCTGCAGAGGTCAGGCGAGCTGTGACCTGATGGACGGGGCGACCTCTAGCTCACCTGGTAGAGTGTGTGCCCCATGGAGGCTGAGTCTGCTTCAATTGTGACCCGTGGCCCCTCTGCTCTATGTCATCACCATTTTCAGCTGTGCTATCATTAAAGGCAAACAAAAAAAACACCCAGTGAATAATCTTTAGGCCTGATGGCCACCAGACTGTCACCATCACCTCAAATTGTATTAGGCTGCAAATCTGTAGTATTTCAAATGTGTCCTTGAGTTAGCTGAAAATAGCCATTCGTTATAGTTTTGTCAGACAAACAACCAGATGAACATGTGGAAGTTACGTTGTGCTGGTGTCTGACGAGTTCAGGATAATTGTAAGAATGATAGGTTAAAACCTTTTCCGAGCTGTCCTTCAGTGAGAGCCTTAGTCAAATGCTATGACTCTTTGAAACGTAAATATCTGTGTCTGACCCCTTGTGTACAGGTTTGCATGCCTGAGCTCTGGACTGCTGCGTCTAAAATTTAAAATTCTGAATTTCAAAAAAAAAAAAAATCGGTCATACAGGCAGAGTGTTTTTCATGGTGTTTAGAGCAGGAGTTTGAGAGGTGGATTTGTCCGGGTTTGTTGTTGGGTTGAGCTGCAGTGCCTCCCGACAGTATTTTTCATTTAGAGCACAGTCAGAGTGTTACACACGTCATGTCTTGGATTTTAAACCTTTTTTTTTTTTTTTACATCTAGCTGTTTGTAATCAGACGTCAGATATGGTCTGAAAAATCCACCTTGTAGTCTGGAAGAGTATGGAATTTTAAAATGGGGATAGCCCTGTTTTAAAAACATAAAGTTTCAAATCTGACAACTAGTTGTGGCATTGATTTCAGATGATATTTTGCAGACCAACGTTAGACCACAAAAACCTTTCTGAGAAACTGTAAAGTCCAGTTCAGACCAAAGATACGCGACCAGACGTTCTAAAAACCTGTCGGTTCACACCAAGTCACACCTGTTGAAACGGGCGACGTGCTTTAAAACCAAACCAACCGGCCAGTTGACCAGCTGAGTGTCAGGTGACCATCAGCCGGCTTGAGTCGAGCTCAGACCGGCCAGGTCACACCGCTGACACTTTTCTCTGCAACGTTTGAAAACAGTTTCGTCTCATCGTGAGTCTTCGGTCTGAACTGGGCTGAAAGTATTAAACGTGAGGATGTCTGTCTCATACGTCACTGTGAGTGACTGGGAAGGAAAACACTGATAATTTATGATGCTCTGAACAATGAGGTGGTCAGAGAGGCACAGAAACCAAATCCACGCTTTAGTTTGGCTGCAGTTATCTGAAAAGCTTCATCCAGACGTCAGTTTGGCCGTCACACATCCTGCGTGAGCGTTGTTTTCTGGGGAAGTCAGGCTGTTGACATTAACATCACCTCACTCTGTTGTTTCTGTCTCTCTTCATCCTTCTCTCTGTCCTCCTCCTCCTCCTCCTCCTCCTCTCAGGTCCTAAAGGCCATTGGCCTTCAGAGGACTGGAAAGCAGGATGAAGCCTTCACTTTGGCGCAGGAAGTGGCCACTCTGGAGCCCACTGATGACAACTCACTACAAGCTCTGACTATTCTGTACAGGGAGATGCATCGTCGTGAGTACACATGCCCACACACACACACACACACATATGAAGGCTGGTAGTAGTAGCTACATGGTGAGTGTTGTTCCTGTTGTTGACAGCTGAGCTGGTCACCAAGCTGTATGAAGCTGCAGTGAAGAAGGTTCCTCTCAGCGAGGAGTATCACTCTCACCTCTTCATGGCTTACGCTCGTGTGGGGGAGTACAAGAAGATGCAGCAGGTTGGAAAGCTGACGTCCACGCTCTGCACATAAACGTGCAAACACACATGACTAACTGTGATTAAAAAGATATGATCAGAAACATGCAGAGGGTGTTAATGGCTGACTCTCTGTACCTTTACAGGCAGGAATGGCTTTGTATAAAATCGTCCCCAAGAATCCGTATTACTTCTGGTCTGTCATGAGTCTGGTGATGCAGGTATGGGATGGGACAGGTGTTCACATTCACTAAATATTGTCATTATGCTGAAGATAACGTGTTGTGTGTTGTGCAGGCCATCTCAGCACAAGATGAGAAGCTGGCCCAAACCATGTTCCTGCCTCTGGCTGAACGCATGGTGGAGAAAATGGTGAAGGAGGAGAAGATCGAAGCAGAAGCAGAGGTGAGACAGGTGGCCTGAGGGATTATATGAGTTAAAGGAGCACTTCATCTAAAGACAGTATAAATCGTATATATAGGAGGGCTGCAAGATTTTATTGGTCGCTTAGTCACAGAAAAGAAAAAAGAAAAAGAAACACGACGTGGTAAAATGAGCTGATCTGAGCTGTGGAATCGCACATGCAGAACCTAGAAAGTGTCATCAGGGTCATTCATACTGTCTTAGATTATGTGTTCGCTTTTGGTTTGTGTTTCCAGCACAAGTTTGGTCTTAAATTTGATTTAAAGTGGTATTAAAAAGTCTTAAATTTAACCTGTTTACACCTGTAGACACCCTGTGTAACCACTTTGATTAACTGTAAAATATCGTCAGTTGCTGGCTTTATTTACAGTTGTTTGTGTTTTGTTTTTTATGTGTGACTGTAGGTGCAGCTGTACTTTATGATCCTGGAGCGCCTGGGAAAGTGTGTCGAGGCTCTCGAGGTGATCAGGGGCCCACTTGGAGGTAGGTGTATGTCTTTGTGTTCTTGGAAAGCCTGAAAAATCCTCCTCTCTATCACTAAAGATAATTAATCAACATCTCTGTGACGCTGGTCGTCAGCCCGCTGATTTACAGCTGCAGTGCTTTTGGCAAGATGTCTTAAAATCAATGAAGCTGCAGGTTAAGTGAGCAGGACAGAGCAGAAATCATTCAGGGCAGCAGAAAGCAGGAAAACACTGATGCAGTGATATAATAACATCCACTGTTCAACATTTGTAGCTAAGCAACAGAACACAAATGAGGAACACTGTTAATAACCCACAGCAGTGAGACACAGATGAAACACAATGTTAACCACCAAATATAAACCCAAATGAAATGTTGTTTAAACTGATTAAATCACAGAGATCCCTCCTCACTGTATATTTCTGCGTCCGTCCACAGAGAAGCTGACCAGCGAGCTGCAGAGCAGAGAAAACAAGTGTATGATGCTCTACCAGAGGCTACAGCGCTGGCCCGAGTGTAACTCCCTGGCCCACAAGCTGCTGCTCAAAAAGTGAGTATCATCTCTTTAAGATGAGACTTCTGTGAACACGAGACAAAGGTACAAACCTGTGTGTGTTTGTGTTCATAGCCCTGATGATTGGCAGTTCTATCCCTCCTACTTTGACTCTCTCTTCCACCTGATTGACCAGTCGTGGAGTCCACCAGAAGAAGGAGAGCAGTGAGTATAAAGTTTTATTTTAAGTGGGACTGAGTGTGTTTGAGCATGACCAGTGTCGGGGGTTTTGCGGCAGATGACCATTTAAATATTGGAGGGTCTCAAAAATTCTGTGAGGATACATGGGCAAATAATACTTTGACAGAAACACGAAACATAAACATTTTTGGTAAGCGTTCCTCACGTGTGGTTATTGGAGACTTGTGATCAAGGCGTGTACTCAGAGGACACAATGCAGGAAAAAAATGGGATGAATCAGCAAATGTTTTTTGTTTCTGTGTGTGTCCCTTTGTGAATGCAGCACAGGCAGAACTCTTAATGAGATTTTTTTCCCCTCTGCAGCAGTTTGTGGAGTTTGAGCTGCAGGGTGAAGAATTGATCTGTTTGTGGTTGGATCGATCAGAGCTGATCAGATCAAACTGATGGATCAGATTAGAGAAGCAGCTGCTGCAGAGGCGAGTGAAAGCAAACTTGAAGACCCAGTGCAAGGCCGTGGGGTGCACAGTTTCTGTGGGAACTCTGCCAGTTTCATCTTAAAGGGATAGTGCACCCAAAAATGTAAATTCAGCCATTATCTACTCACCCATATGCCGAGGGAGGCTCAGGTGAAGTTTTAGAGTCCTCACATCACTTGCAGAGATCCAAGGGGAGAGGAGGTAGCAACACAACTCCACCTAATGGAGGCTGACGGCGCCCCAGATTCAAACGTCCAAAAACACATAATTGAAACCACAAAATATCTCCATACTGCTCGTCCGTAGTGATCCAAGTGTCCTGAAGCCCCGACATAAAAAGTTGTTTGGAAAAACCTCATTTGAACTCTGTTTTTAGCCTCATTGTAGCCTGTAGCTCTACTGTGCACCGCGCACACGACCGTGAGACATGGACACTGCCTTCATGTGTGTTCACGTGCTTTCGCTGGCACACATGAGCGCCCGTTCTGAACAGGCACTGCACTACAAAGCTGAAATCGTCCGATAATATCGTCCTGCTTATATTTGTTCAGGCTCTTTGTGTTCACAACGCACAGTCACAACATTTCATCCATCCAGCCTTCATCAGAGTCAGAATGTTAGTTTAAATCCATTCTTACTTCCTGCTCTCGGCTGTATGACGGCCTTAAAATGACAAAGTTGCTGAGTGTTTACGGAGCTCATCCTTCAACCTGAGTTTGGAACACCTTGTGCACAACCTGCTGAGTCGTCCTTGAGTCGCTGTGAGCTCCTGTGGCGCTGTTCTGTTGTTTACCTCTAAACTTTAGAGGGCAGCACCAGAGTTCTGCTAAACAGATGAATGTCCAGCTCTGATCTATGTGTTTCTGTGTGTCCCCAGCTGTTCGGAGGGTTCGGTACATCACACTGTGGCTGAGGTGGTGAGGTTCGTGGATGAGAGAATTAAAGGGGAGGATGGCAAAGACTCCCGATCACTCAGAGGACCCTATTTAGCTCGTCTTGAATTAATGCACAGACTGAGAGAAAGGGGCTGTCCTGAAGAGAGCCTGTTAGGTAAAACACATGGACTATGCAACTAAGTGTTTTTTTTTTAGCTTCACCCTCTGCCGGGTGTTCCTTATGTGTGACTTCATGTGGCTTTGAACAGGTGAGCCTTTAGAGCTAATGGTGCAGTTCTTCGGGAAGTTTGGAGACAAACCCTGCTGCATCACCGACCTAAAAATATACCTCCATCTGCTCTCGCCTGAACAGCACGTGCAGGTGAGTTACAGCAGCATTGTTGCACACACGCAGGTGAAGTGAAGGGTTGGCCAGTGAAACACATTCCTCTCTTCCTCAACTGTTGTAGTTCATTAACCGTCTGAGTGAAGCGGTCCCGCTGGGGGAGCAGGGAGAGGAGGGATTCGCTTTTCCAGAGGACACCAAAGCGCTGCAGAGGCATTTGTGCGTGTGCCAGCTGAGTCGAGCGCTCGGGCTGCATCACGCTCTCAACGTGGACGGGAAACTGCGGCTCATCGCAGAGCTCAAAGCTCACTATCGGCACGGACTCAAGTTTGGTAAGTTAGTCACTCTTAAAGGTCCGATGTTTGTTTGTGAACTTGAACTAATTGTTAAAAAACGTTGGCATCTGGCCCAACAGTGAGGTTTTCTTAATGGTATTTTTTGTGTCTAACAGGGAAGAACGCTCTGAAGACGGAGCTGCAGTTCTCTGATATGTATTGTCTCATGGCAGCTCATGTATACATCGACTTATGGACAGACACTGGTGAGTTTTCCCGTCTCTTCCTCCAGAGCTTCTCTCTGTGTCACTGGTAATGTCTCTAACTGTGTCGCCTTGTGTTGTTGCTGCTGCAGGGGATGAGAGCATGGTGTGGCAGTGTTTGGGCGTCCTCCAGGAGGGTCTGTCTCTGAGTCCCTCCAACGCCCAGTTCAAGCTGCTGCTGCTGCTCGTCTACTGTCACCTGGGAGCCTTTGAGCCTGTGGTGGACCTCTACTCCAGCCTGGACGCCAAGCATGTACAGCACGACACCATAGGGTCAGTACAGCAACACAGTTGAAACTTCCTACACTGACTCAAATTGAAATATAGGTGACTAAACTATCTACGTTATTCATGCAGGAGTAATTAGGCATCAGGCTGTAAATGAACACAGTGAACAACCACTGGTGTGTAGTTTAAAATAAATGCACATATCATGAAAAGAACAGGCAATAAAGAGTGTAAAATATTTATTTCTGTAACACTGAACATACATCTGACAAATAGCTGGGATGGGATGAATTTAATAAATATACACGCACAGGATTTGCATGAATACAGCTTGTTTTATCATCACTTCACACTAAGTGGTGGGGAAATTCATGAACTGCTTTTTTCGGAGGAGCTGAACAAGCAGAAAAGTTTCATAAACTACTATTTATTCATTACTTTAAGTTACTTATACGTTACTTATAAGGACCTTGGTTTTTGTGGCAGGAGTACGTGCTCTCTCTTGCTCCCTGCTCAAGGTAAGAAAAAAAGTATATATACCTTTAACAAGCTCATTGTTGATAGATACTTCCTCTACCATGGACTGCACACTCTGCCTGAACACCATCTGGCAGCTCCTCACAGGTAACAACACCTCTGGAGCTCTTCTAATTATCCCCACAGATAAGAGGGATGACCTAATGCCTGCTATACACTATAAGGTCCTGTTTATACGACAACGATTTCAACTGAAAACAGTAAACTTTAGTTGCGTTTTGGCCGATCGTTTACACGACAGCGGCGTTTTGGGTGCCTGAAAACGCAACGTTTTGAAAACGTGTTCCAGAGTGCAATTTTTTGGAAACGGCACCGTCTCCGTTGTCATGTAAACTTGCAATATGCAGTCCCTCTGAAAACGGAGACTTTCGCACATGAGCATTACACTTCCAGTCACGAGGCATGCGTGAGAAAGTCGACCATCACAATAACAATGGTGGACTCCCGAGCTCTGCTTGTGCTGCTCACCCTGTTGAATTCATCAATGCTTCCCCATCATAGTGTAGATTTACTAGAGCAACTCCACCTCGTCGTCCGTCCAGACAAACGTTGGTGCGGTTGCCATTTTGTTTGTTTATACATCGCCACTCTGTAGAAGGAAGCGTAAGCTGCAGCGTTTTCTGGTCATTTGTGCAGATCCGTGTTCACGGCAATTGTTATCAAAACGTTGTCATCTAAACATGGAACTTTTTTCAAAACAAAAATGAGAAACGATTCTGTTTTCAGTGCATCGTTTTCGTGTAAACATGACCTAAGACTTTGAAAATACTTTTAAAAGACTAAAGTCTGACGCCCTCTCACATCTGAAGACTGTTTTAGTGAAGGTTTTGGGATTTTTTTTTTAGATTAATTCCCATCCTGCTCCTGGTGGAAAATGTTACGTCAAACTCACTTTAATAAATACAACATTTTAACGTTTCCTCATGTGTCTGCAAAAACACATAACTTTAGAAACACAAGATAAAAGGCGTCACATGTCGACACGTCTTGTCAATTCGGCATTAGTAGAATTGTAGGTATAAACTGTGTTTATGTTCAAACTTTACATTTTGGATTTTGTCGTCTCTACTCACAACCACCCTCCATTGGGTAGCTGCACTAGTTTAGTGGGAGGAGACTGTGAGAATGAGAGGTGGACTGTTCCAAAAATTAAGATTTCTCACTAAAGTAAACACCGTCTACCAACTCTTGTTCACTCCACGACTCCACCAGTTTCTCCTCCTGTCCCAAAGAACAGAACCAAGAGTTGTTCACATTCTTTCCCCTCCATGTTCACTGGTTTGCTACTTCCTGTTTGGTGCTGGAGAGAGCACAGCTATAAGTTGACCATATCCACATCATTGAACTTCACTATTGGCACAGTCTGTGTCTGCACAGTGAAGTCGTTTGCAGGGTTGTTTGACGTAAGGCAGGCATGAGTTAAATAAATTGATTACATTAGTTTACTCCTAGCCCTAAAAGTTGAACCAAAAATGTGTTTAAATGGGAGGTTTTGACCAGCTAGGACTGATATCTGTCTCTGAGACGTTTGATAAATATGAGCCCAGAACAGTGTTTACTATTCACTCAGAGATTTGAGTGTAAAAGTGCTTCTTTCTTTTTCATTTTCAGATTTCTGTTAACGCGCTACGCTGAGTCATTGGGTCAGTTCGCTGCAGCCTCCCAGTCCTGTAATTTCTCCCTCAGGTTTTTCCACTCTAACCAGAAAGATGTAAGTCTATCCCACCTTGTGATTCAATTTCTAAACACTTTAAAGCCGAGGTCACATTTGTACTTATGTTCAGTTCCCTCTGTAATGTATCTCTCCTTCCTCAGACCTCAGAGTATATCATCCAGGCGTATAAGTACGGAGCGTTTGAGAAAATCCCAGAGTTCATCGCTCTCAGGAACAGGTTGAACCAATCGCTGCACTTTGCCCAGGTCCGCACTGAGAGGATGCTGCTGGACCTGTTCCTCGAGGCCGATATGTGAGAACATGCTCAAAACATGAAACACTACATTAAAGCTACTTGTGCTGCAAAGTCTTCTTATTTAATAGTTGTTTGTTTTTTAATTTGTCTCTCAGTGTGTTGAGTCTGGAGGAGAGCGTGAAGGCCATGTCTTTGTCTCCAGAGGAGGATGACATCCCCTGGGATAATATGAGGGACAACAGAGACCTTACTGTTTTTACCAGCTGGGACCCTAAAGACAGGTACATCACTGTTTCATATTCTGGCAAAAACGAGGTGCATGTTGTCGCTAACGATCCCAGGAATAAGAAGTAAATCTCAAGTGGTGGCACCTGATTAGATTTAGGCTGCTTTCACGCCTGCCCCGTTTGGTTTGGTTCAATCAAACTCAAGTTCATTTGCCCCCTCAGTGCGGTTCGTTTGGGCAGGTGTGAACACAGCAATCACACTCAGGTGTGCACCAAAACAACCGGACCAAGACCTTCTTGAAGAGGTGGTCTCAGTCCGGTTCCAGCCTCAGTTTTAGTTTGAGCTGTTTGCAAATTGCAAGGTCAGCATTAAATGTATTGTTTTCCTGTTTACACCAGATAGGGGCGGCAGTAGCTCAGTTCATAGGGACTTGGCTTGGGAACTGGATATACTTCACTAATCCCTGAGAGGATTAGTGAAGTATATCTTAACCCTGATGAAGCCACAGGCGAAACACGTTTGTAACATTTCAAATGAAGACTAAATCAAAAGAAGAAGCAATTCAGCTCTCTTGTGTGCAGTGTATCTACTTATTCACTATATATCTTAAAATCTTATCTTATAGTTAAGTGTTTGCATGATCGTGGGAAAAATAAAGGCTCTGACTCAGGGGTTTTTGTTTTTTTTTTTTGTTTGTTTTGTTTTTTTTGGTGGGGTAGTTTTGTGGTTCAGACCACATGATATCAGCCCAGTAAGGCCAACCTGTCCAACAAGGGTGTCTGCTTGGATCAGGAACAACAATGGGCATAAACTGATGCTGCAGCTGGGATACCTCTTGACGTCCCTGCAGAAAGACTTACGCCTGGTTCAGACAGCACAGTATTTTTGTCTGTTACAATGGTCACTGTGTCAGATCAGGCAGTTATGATAATGATAATAATAATAGTAATGATGTATTTTATTTATATGTGCCTTTCAAAGCAGTCAAGCCACACCTTAAAACACACAGTAAAAAAAACAAAACAAAAAAAAACAAACAAGCAGCAATGCATCAGTAGATTATAAGTAGGTATAAATACAAATATGAATAAAAAGGGGCCTAGGACAGAGCCCTGCGGAACACCACTAGTAACTGGAAAATAGTTGGATTTGAAATTTCTAAGCTGAACAAAGTGAGTACGGCCAGAGAGATGATTTAAACCAGGCAAACGATGCGCTAGTGATAGACTCATAAAATCTTGCTGTGACTTGGTTGAGAGACGACCACTGTCTTTCATGACACGTGTGATGTCATGGGAAAGGAGGTGGTAGGGACCAACTTTCAGGAATAAGAAAGTAAACTAACAAAAATGGTGTGTATGATGCTGGTGGTCTTGTGTTTGGAAAAGCCTAAAAAAAAGAAAAATACATCCATTCATCCATCTCTCGTATTAGAATTTAGTTTTAGTTCTTGAGAAAAGTTGTAGTACATTTTGTCATACTTCTTGTTTTTAAAATGTCGCCTTTAACTTAACATTCAAATTTTGTGTGGAATAAAGGTTAAACGAAATCAACCTTTGTTCTCTCCTTCCACAGCCAATTAACTGAGGAGCACCGGCGTCGTTCTCTGGAGGAAGAGTCCGTGTGGCTGAGGATACGCTCTCTAACGCTTCGCCTCCTCGCCTCTTTGGCCGCTCTGGGACACACGCCATCGCAACAGAACTCTGAGGTGACCAACGAAAACGGAGTGGGAGACAAGACCTTGATCCTCAGCAGCCTGCTGTCGCAGCTCAACCAGACTCTGCAGACGGCCGCTCAGATAGCAGAAAAACGCGTACAGGTATGTTTAACACAAATACCCAATAACATCAACAGGAAATAAAGAAGAAGAGAGAAATAAGAAACTGTTGCTTCACACATGGACTGGGATTTGTCCAATTTTGAAATCAAGATGGAAAAAGTTGTCAGATCTTACAAAACTTTCTGGTTGAGCCTGATACATACTGATAAGGGATGAACCAGACCAACTGTTAACTGACATGTGTGAGCCGAGTTCCTCCTCCCTCTGCAGCTCAGTGAGGATCGAGATGCAGCTGCATGAATTGTCTCATATAAAACAGATCCTGTGCTCTTTTTGCAACAGTCAATGTTCAGGCATTCTTCTATAAATCTGTTCTGCATCGCCTCAAGGAATGGAGAGAAATATTCTTTTGGCTAACCTGTAGATATCAGATCTGAGACAAAACTACCTTCTCTAAAGGTCCTTTAGGCAGGTCGCACCCCAAATCTGAAGAGCCTATCCTCACAGAGCTTGCTCAGTGGCAGCAGGGCACAGATTAGAGAGTCTAGTAATATTGGATTGCAGGAATATTTCTTTATGCACAAACCCAAAGTCCCAATTTAAGGATACTTAATGTCCAAAAATAAAATGTACAACTTGACTGAAAGAACCCTCCATCCTCCTCGTGGCTGTCTTAAAGTTTATCTTAATGTGTGCTCATATAACTCCCTAAGTGATGACTAAAAGTGTCTGTCCCTCTGCAGCTAATCTCACATACTACTGGTCCAATTAGCCTCATATTTTGTGTGCACTTCCATGTCATTATGCTCACAAATGTCTTATGGTTGCAGTGATTCACATCACATTGTTGAAAACTCTGTTTTTTAACTGTTTTACCATCATTGACTGCTGACTCCTCACTCCTCTTATGAGTCTTCGACAAAATCATGTAGCAAAAGGCATTTCTGGCAGTCGGCTCAGCTAAAATCCACAAGTCTTACCATCCATTGTAGGCCACATTTAGGCCTTTGTCGTGGCTCAAAATCTGACATCCATAGGAAAGTTTGATCTCATTTTGAACCAGAGCATCTGCAGATTAATTCCATACCATGTTATGATCTACAAAGGTTAGGCTCAATACAAGATGAATAAATCTTTGTTTGTTATCTTTTTTGTCATCTTGACTGTAACGCCTGGAACACGCTGCCTGTGTGAACATGAGCAGCATGTGTGCATTGTGGAACTACTTATTTTAAATTCAACTTTATTTATTTATTTTACCCATGTTAACAGATTAGAGCAGCCACACTGCCTGCGTGAGCAGCATGTGTGTCGCAGAATCTCTCATTTTTTTCTTTTTTTTGTTTTGTTTGTTTGTTTTTATTTTATTTTTTTCTGCATGTGTTAACAGATTAGAGCAGCCACACTGCCCATGTGAACAGTGCTCCTTAGTCCTGACTCAGCTGTAGAACATCTCGAGAATAAAGACTCGCCTATTTTTCTGGGTGATGCGTGCTGTTTTCAACAAAAAAGATTATGAAAGTGGTCTTATGATAATTATATTGACATTAAACCGCCTTTCACTAGAGTTTTTAATCCGTCATTTCTTTTTAACTTAAACACTTCCTGTCTTCATTTCAAAATAAACCCCCTCTGACAGCGTCTCTGCGGACAGAATCCCTTCATGTGTTAACACAAGGCTTTTTATTGTGAAATATTGTCAATACAGTAGATACAGCAGCTGGCAGCACTGCAGCAACAACGCTGTCAGTGTGAACACTGCAGGTGTGCGAGCTGCAGCAGTTCAGCAAGGTGGCCGCCACTTGCTGCTCATGCAGGCAGTGTGTTCCAGACGTAAGGGAGCCAGGAGAGACACGTTTGGACCCATTTATTGCTCCCTTATTAGGTTTATACAGTTGGCCAAAAATCAGGACACTTGGTTACTGGAAAACTTTCCATGACCATGCTAGTTTCAAACCAAAACAAACATCTCTACATGATCACCATTCTGTTGTCAAAAAGAAGAAAATCTTTTGTGTACGTTTGAGTGACTTAATGTCTGAGATGTGTCGAGTACATCGCTGTAATGATGTTTTTGTTGCTCTGCAGTATCCATTCCTGGGACCCCCCTCCACCCGCCTGGCCCCAGCTCTGTCCAGTGGGAGCTGTCAGTGCCAGGCTGCAGCCCTCCAGCTGTCTGTCCACCTACAGGAGCTGGAGACCGTCGGACTTGGTAAGAAGAGACGGCAGGAACATGAAGCAGATCAATGACTTTGCCTCATGCCTCATACTCATCCCTTCTTTTGTCTTTGCTCCTTCTTAGATGAGTCGTCAGAGCTTCAAACCCAGATCTGTAACGGTTTCAAATCATTAGTAGTTCAGCTTCAAGGTGAGTCAGCAGCAGGATGTCTGAATCAGTAAACTTCAGAGGTTTATTTTGTGTCTGTCATGCTTCATCTTTCCTTCTGTCTCTGCACAGAAATACTGAATAAATGCAAAGGGGATTTATTGGAACTGAAAGAGAGCACATTAAAAACCTGGCCCTCCTTATTAGAAAACCTAGTCTTCTTTGTTGAGGTGAGACATCTCTGCTTCCACACATAGAGACACACTCTGGATCTGATGTGTTAAAGCTGTAACGTGATACCATTACTCTGCGCAGACGGTGTGCATAGTCTTGTGGATGGCTAGTCACTGTGCCAAGATCCTCCGACCACTCAAGACAAGTCTACAGAAGAAGAAGAAGAAGAAAAAGGATGCAAACACAGCTCTGGTACAGATCTTCCTATTAATCCTCCTCTTTTACATCCATGCATGTATGTGCTCGTCTGTGAGAAACGCAGTGTTCTATATAGTTGATTATTTGTGTGTGTTGCAGCCAGCGGTGGTGTGTGGCTTCCAGGAGCTGACGGGGAGCTTGCAGGACGTGCTCACCCAGGCTCTGGAGCATATAAAGGGGCAGGAGACTGGCATGACGGCCCTTAAACTGGCCAGTTTAAGTTTGGAAGGACACACACAGGTGAGTGTGCAGACACATGAGCAGAGTATCTCTCCCTCCTCTCACTCATTTGTGAACAAAGAGCTGCACATGATCTTTATGGGTTTTTGTTTTTGTTTTGTTTTTTTGCTTCTGGGCTCTTTCGGAGTTCCTCTTTTTTCTTCTTCTTGTGTACTTGATGTGGACGTATTCATTCGGCCCCTTCTGCCTCACTTGTGCAACGAATCAGATGCATTTTAGAAAGTTAGCAGCCAATGATCACAGGTCGACTAATCGTTTTCCACCTTACAACAGTCTGTCAAATATTGAATGAAAAGTTATGGCGAGAGAATGTTGAACAAATTGGCCAACCCTGTTTGAGGACATGAAATACAGTACTTGTAAAAATGTTAAATGCTTGTACATCAGGCAGGAGCTGATGTCCTTGCTTGGATGTAAGGAATATTGTTACATCATGCACAATCATCTGACGGGCTCCCTCTTCGTTTCCTGTGTTTCAGGAGGAGGCGTCGTTTACGAAGGCTGCTATGGACAAGGTGCAGAGCAGTTACCTGCGCTCACTACAGGAGGTGGGAGATCTGCTCAAGAAGAGAGCAGAAACTATAAAGAACCTCAAGATCTGAGCACCATCACACACCCCAAATAATGATGACTGTACCCCCACCACCACCATCACCACCACCACCATCATCATCACCATCAGCTCCCCCTCTCTCCACCACCGTCTGTTTGCCCACCAGCTAACCTTCGACTCCTACAGCCTACCTACAACCCGCCCGGCCTCCTCTCCTCCTGCATATTTCTCCAGTCGGCGTTTGTGAGCTCTCAATCTGGATTTTTCTTTTTCTTTCCCTTCGACACACACCTCTGGAACATTTGCAACTCTTATAGCACACGAGCTTGTAAGTAAACTCATGAATTTATACAGCAGCAGTTATAAATGAAAAATGAGGAAAAAAAGACATGCTCCTTTAAAAGATAAGAATAGAGCAAATTAGGAAAAATGAATACGCAGTTTTAGAAGAACTAATCTAATAAATTATTGTACATAGTAAAGAGCAACTACCACAACTCTCAATGACTAAATGAGAATATAAGACACAATAAACCACTATTCTGTTTGTCAGTTACGTTTCCTCTTTTTATTTCTCACCATGTTTCTCTGGTGAGAACAATCACACACAAACACATACACAGGGACTGTTAACACTAAGGAGGAAAGTTATTTCAATGTGCTGCTTTTCCAGCTGTTTCTCTCCGTCAAGAGCAAGCAGGCACAATTTTGCATTGAACTGATGAGCCCTCTGGAAACATGGACACCTGGCTACCTGCAGACTGAAGTTCCCCCCATTCAACATTTATTTTGTCGTCTTCTTCTTCTTTTTTCTTTGCTTTGTGTATCCTGTGTGTCGCTTTGAAAGTGGAACCACCTCCTGTAGTTGCAGTATTATAAAGAGCAGCAGTGGGTTGAGTTAAAGGACTTATCTTTTTTTTTTTTATCTGAATTGTCTGCCACTATTCTTTCTTTTCTTTTTGTAATACCAGTAGAAGTGGTGCTTGTAAACATGTCTCTTGTGGAATTGGGTTTGTTTCAGCACAACAACAATATATTCAGGCATGGATCAAATAATCAGAATCCTTTAAGACTGGATTGATTATAATTATTTAAGAGACCATTTTAATATTAATGGGTAACGTCTGTACTTTTCAACCTGGACTCTATTTTCCCATGTTTTTGTGTCCGAGTGACGAATGGAGGCAACAGTTTTTCAAGAGCATTCAAGAAAAGTGCTTGTTTTTGTCACTGACAGGCTCAGATTGTTATTCTATGTGTGTGAAATTATGGAAAGGATCCCTACAGAGATAGAGCTCTTTGTTTAAGATTAACATCCTATTTATTTAACAAGAAACACCTCCGAAATCATGATTGCCACACCCACCATCCTCCATTTAAATAGTACTTGTTTTTGCCACTGACAGACTCAGATTGATATTCTATGTGGAGGAAAGGATCCCTACTGAGATAGGCTTTTTTTGTGAAAGATAAGGTCCTTCTGGTTTAACAAGAAACAGCCCCAAAATCACAACTGCAACACCCACCAGACTCCATTGAAATAGTGTTTGTTTTTGTCACTGACAGGCTCAGATTGTTATTCTAACTCTGTGACAACATTATGAAAGGATCCTACAGAGATAGAGCTTTGTGTTAAAGAGTCAATCCTTTTTGTTTAACCAGAAACAGCCCTGAAATCACAATTGCCACACCCACCAGACTAAATTTAAATTGTGCTTGTTTTTGACACTGACAGGCTCAGATTGTTATACGTGTCTGACAACATCAAGGAAAAGGTCCCCACAGAGATAGACTTTTTTTTTTAAGACAAGATCCTTTTCAACTACAGGAAACAGCCCCAAAATTGCTATAGCCAAAACCCACCAGCCTCCATTTTAAATAATGCTTGTTTTTACCACTGACAGGCTCAGATTGTTATACATGTTTGACAACATCAAGGAAAGGGTCCTTACAGAGAAAGATGTTCTTGTTAATAAGAAAGGTCCTTTTTGTTTGACAGGAAACAGCCCCAAAATTATGATTGCCACCAGATTATTAGTGTGTCCGACAACATTTTGGAAAGGATCCCTACAGAGATAGAACTTTGTGTTAAAGAGTCAGATCCTTTTTGTTTAACCAGAAACAGCCCTGAAATCACCGTCACCAAACCCACCAGACTGCATTTAAATCAACAGTCATGTTAGTGTGTATAGAGGCAGCATGTTGTCACATCTAACTGGTGAATTAAGGGTTAATTTAAACCAAACCAGAGCTGGTGATTGTTGGAACAGTGGAGAGATGAGCCAAGATGGTTTCTTCTTCAGGGCTGTTTCTGGTTAAATAAATAGGATCTGACTCTTTAACACAAAGCTCTATCTCTGTAGGGATCCTTTCATAATGTTGTCAGACACTCAGAATAACAATCTGAGCCTGTCAGTGACAAAAACAAACACTTTTAGTGGACGTAAATTACAGTGCGCAATTGCCCCTTAACGTTACAATGCAGCCTGTTTCATCGATGCCAGCTGCAGCGCTCTCTCTCAGTGTTGGACCAAAATCACAAATTGTCACCACCATGAGTCACTAAGCAAAAAAAGGTGAGAAAAAAATAGGGTTCAGGTTGAAAAATATCAAAGTTACCCTTTAATGTTCACCAAGAACTGTACATTTTATACTCATCCACAGTGTGTCGCTGCAGGCATGGGAAGTCTTTCTCTCAGAATTCATCAGTATGCAAAGAACATCACCCCCTGTTAAAGGATATCCATGTATGTAGCGACACAACGGCAAATACAAGTGCACAAACTAATATAATTTATTAGGATGAGTGTTTTGGCAGAGTTGTAGTTCAGTCCAGAGCAGAGCACCGAGAGGATTTTGTCCACTTTGACCCAGATCTGATCCAGTACACAGTTATTTTGAGCCAAACTGCAGCTCTGCAGAATATTTATGACCTGGGAAGCAGCTCAAACCCACAGAGGTGTGTTTCACAGACAAACTTTGGACCTAAGTGTAAATAAAGAGGTTGAGGCAGCCTTTTCAGAAAACAGCGTGAATGGACATTAGTGTGTTTTTAAAAACAGCTGCAGTAGATACCATGAGACTTGTCCTGTGTTGATGTTTTTGTCATTCCCGTTACAGACACCCACCTCCTCCCTCCTGCCTGAAACACGTCTCATGAGCCAAAACAATTTCAGCTTCAGCATCTCCTCAGAAAAATGAGCATCTTCTATAATAAATAACCAGTGAGCGATAAAAGCAGATCTAGTTTACAGACGTCACCCACAAGCACTGATGCACCACTGCAGGTAGTGTGCAGTTTGGTTTTTGTTTTATTATGTTGATAATTTGGCAGAGCAATGTGAAAATGTGAGTAAGCCTCTCCCTCCTGTTGGTGTTGTATCCGCTTACAATCACACACACACACACACACACACACACACACACACATCAGCTGATAGATGCCTTTGTTTTTAACACGTGTCTGAACGACCCGCGGCTGCAGAGAAGATGTTTGTGATCTGACTACATGTTGTTGTTGTGGTTGTTGTTGAGGTTCAGAATAATGGTTGACAATCTGGAGTGTCATCTCACCACCCTCTTTTGTTAGAAAATGGAAAACAGAAACACTGGAATGTCAAAGCTTTTTTAAATAAAAAAAGTCAATGTGAGAATATTTGGTTGTGAAATGTCTTCAGCTCTTTTTATTTGTTTTATGTTGCCGTGATACTGGAGGCATTATGTTTTCAGGTTGTCTGTCCTATTCTTGGGAACGCCTTGAGGGAATCCTTTCAAATTTGGCACAAATGTCCACTTGGACTGAACAATTTGGTCAAAGTTCAAGACCTCTGTAGCTTTGCACCTGTGTCATTCTTGTTAACACAATAACTAAAAAACACCTTTAGGGAGTTTCTGCAAATGTGGCACAAACATTCACTTGGACTCAACGATGAACAGATTTGGTGGTTGAATTTCAAGGCCAGTGTGACCTCGTCTGTCTCATTCTTATGAAGACAATATCTCAAAAACGCCTTGAGAGAATTTCTTAAAATTTTGCACAAACATCCACTTAGACTCCACAATGAGCTGATGAGAATTTGATGGTCAAATGACAAAGGTCAAGGTCTTCATAACCTTGTCTGTCTCATTCTTATGAATGTGATAGCTCAAGAACACCTTTAGGGAGTTTCTTTAAATTTGGCACAAACGTTCTCTTGAATTCACTGATGAAGTGGTTTGAATTCAGTGGTCAAAGGTCAAGGTCACTGTGATCTTGCATCTGTCTCATTATTATGAACATCATATCGTAAGAAGGCCTTGAGGGAGTTTCTTCTCTTCTTCTTTGGCACAAACGTCTACTGTGACCTCATGTGTCTACTTCTTATGAATGTGATATCTCGAGAATGCTTTGCAAATCCTCAAATTTGGCACAAATGTTTACTTTGACTTAACAAGGAACTGATTAGAATTTGGTGGTCAAAGGTCAAGGCCACTGTTAACTTGTCCGTCTCATTCTTATGAACATGATATCTCAAGAACGCCTTGAGGGAAGTTTTTAAAATTTGGCACAAATGTCCACTTGGACTCAACAATGAACTGATTAGAATTTGGTGGTTGAATGTCAAAGGTCAGTGTGACCTCACTAATCATGGTTTTGGACAAAATGTAAGAATTCATGCACTAGTTATGACAAAACTTCACAGAAATGTCTCATAGAATAAAATAATTAAGTGATGACATTTTATCTCCAAAAGGTCAGAGGTCAACTTCACAGTGACATTATCAAGTTCTGTATAAAACACTTTTCTGGCCATTACTCAGCGTCATATCTCAGGAACAGAAGGGGAGACATTTGGTCAGATACTGAACTGGTGACTCTAATCTTGAAACTGCTGATTGTATAGATCTTCTGTGTGTGAAGCATCCGTGTTTTCACTGACATGGATGGAGACTGTCAGAGACACTGGACTGGTGGGCGGAGTCATACAACTGCGAGGTGGTTATCCAAGTTATTTTAAGTTATAGAGCTGCAACAATCGGTTTATGGAAAGAAAATATATTAATTACGCAACAGTTTTGATAATTAATAATAATTTCAGTCATTTTTCACATTCATTGGTTCCAGTCTACTCAAATATGGGGATTTACTGTTTTTACCCATGTTTGATTGTTGACCCAACGTTAAACTTTGGGCATTTTGGGAACTGTTTGGGGAACAAAAGCAAAGTCAGCTTTGACTCTGGGGAATTGTTGTGGGTAACTTTCACGATTGTCTTACATTTTGTAGACAAAAGGATCCATAAATTGATAAGATTAAAATAAATAACAAAACAAGTCCCACCGGCCACCCCGCTGCTCTGGAGAGTAAAGAACAGTCCCTTATATTTAATCTCTAACGGGTGCAGTACACAGTCAGTCCTGTGGGTGGCGGCAAAACACCGGGTGTTATTACTGCTGCGTCATGTCGTACACGAAGAAGAGCAGCATGCTAGAAACAGCTGTGAGTACAGAGATAAGAGGCTAACTAAAGTCTTAGACCGCGCATTAGCGTTGAAAACACAAATGTAATGTTTGTGTTAATGGTCGGAGGAGACAGAACCAGTATGACGAACATACTGGTTTAACTGGACAGAAGGGCGTTAGCTTTTTCTGCCTTTACGGCTAGTTGTATTTAGCCGTTAGCTAATTAGCTTGCTAGCTAGTCAGTTAGCTAGCTGTCACCGAGGTTTGTTTTGTTCTATGTAAAAGTGTCCGTGTCTTTGAAAACACATGAGTGTGTCTCTGGTCGTTATCCGTCTGGAATTAGCCGACCAGTCTCCTTCTCCACAAGGTTTCCAGTACTCAGCTGGTGAGTTTAAGTTTCTGATAAACGTTTAAAGTCACTGCTTTTGTGCTGAGTTAGCAGGGAAGCTAACAAGCAAGTGGCAAGAGCTGCAGACTGGAGATCTTTACATCAGCTGTTAGCCTGGTAAATGTTTGCAAAAGTAGAAATGAACCACTGAGTTAACCTGACCCAGCTACAACAAACACTTTAATAATGTTTGCCCGTTATATTGAGATACTCAGCAGAGCTTAAAGGGACACTTTGTCTTGTTTGTGTTGTGTCCAGCTGAAGGCATGTCAGATGAGGAGCTGCAGGAGAAAGCTCTGGGTGTAGCCAAACACACTCTGAGTGGGAAGACGGATCTGGAAAGAACAGCTGTTCTGCACCAGCACATTGGCAGCAGGGCCATGGGGGACATGGTGATAGAGACCTTTGAGCCCAGCCCAGGTGAGGACATGCAGGGTGCTCTAAAACCAACAGGCAACATGGCTCTGGAAATAATACATCTTATATACACCTTTATTTATGGAAGCAATATGTCAGAGAGAACAAAACATGGACAAAAGATGCTCACTGGCACTTCCTGTGGTCCCATACTGACTCACACACTGACTAGGCACAAATGATAAATTAGTAAATGTAGATAAACAGTCCAGTACGTTGCACTTTACTTGAGTATCACTGAGCTTGTCAGCCGTGTAAAGAAAAGGACACAGAGTAAATACACTTCCGATATGTGGTTTCAAAATATGGCGATGATTTGCAAAGACTACTGTCAAAATGCAGCAGCCTGATAGTTGAAGGAATAAAGGACTTGGAATAGCGATTTCTTTTTCTATGGGGTGCTTTGTCATGCTGGCCTGAGGGCACTAAGGTGAATTCACAAGACAGGATGTGATTAGATTAGGCTAATAATTCCCTCTGCTTTCTGGGTGTTCCGTCCCCGCCAGAGGTCTAGGGGATGGGGGGAGTAACACCA
This sequence comes from Epinephelus lanceolatus, assembly GCF_041903045.1. Lineage (NCBI taxonomy): Eukaryota > Metazoa > Chordata > Actinopteri > Perciformes > Serranidae > Epinephelus > Epinephelus lanceolatus. The sequence continues at coordinate 39,011,245 of NC_135752.1, forward strand.
TGAACACAGAGGGATCCTTCAAAAGAAGAAAAAGGAGAGCCACACAAATCGCCAGTTTGAAGGAAGAAAAAGGACCACCAACGAAAAACGAGCTCCAAAAGGGAACCGGATCACCCATAGCAGGGAACCAATATGTCACAGCACTAAGAGAAAGCACTCTCTTGTTACTCGAGTCTTGAAGACACAACAGTGTCACAGCCTTCTGGCCCACTGGCACCGGCACTACTGCTCCTTCATTCATTTATATCCACCCTGATCAGGAGTGATGGGGATCAGCTGTACGCTGGAAAAACAACAGGGGAAACACAAAACACTGGGCGACATATTTCTCCCAGAGGGAGCTTAAGTCTCTCTGCTGGACTCTGACTATCCTGGAGCAGACCTTTAGACTCTTCTTGTCCCTCACAGACAACAGGTTTGCCAGCCTGACATGGCACTTTACCTGCCCCGGCCCGGTCAATCAGGGCCTTGTGTAAAGTTTTATGCAGGTTGCAAAATATTGGTCCAGGAATGTGCAGAATTCACGGTATAGAGAATATGTGCAGTGTACTGGGATAGTATGGGGCGGTGTGGGAGTCTGTGTCAGTGGGGATCCGAGATCTTGCTGATGAGAGGACACTTTCTGTGGCTTGAGTTCTTGGTCCTGATGAACCACAGCCTCCTGCCAGAGGGGAGTGACTCAAAAAAATTGACTAGCTGGGAGTGATCTGCCCCAATCTTTCCTTCCATTACCAGTCGCCCCAAATGTGGATTAATCCGCCATTGAAAATAGTCCCCAACAAATGCATTACCTCCTTCTGTTTGAGTAACGTTTGTTAAAAACTACAGTGTCTTTATGTATTTAAGTTCATGTATCGTTCTTATGTTAGACGAGACTCAAAAGGTGTGATGCAAATACAAATCCATTTATGAAGTACAACGCACATTTCTGTGTTTCTATACACATGTATTTTTTATTTTCCTTTCTTTAAATTCATTTTCTCACACTCAAACTAAACTGAATATGAACTGGATATTACATAGTGCAGTGACACTAAATTACGATACGCTTGTCAAAAAGAAATCCACAGTGTCCAGCTGTTTTAGGAAATCACTGAGCCTTTTAAAAAATAAGTCACAGTATTGAGAGACGACAAACACATTGTTGGTTTTGCTCTTTTCATGGTATTTTTTTTTTACAAAAACAAGAATGTAGAATACTGCCATCTTTATCCTTAAAATCAATCAGATGATGTAACGACTGCTTTGTTCCTGTAGATAAAGGAGGCGGTGAAGACCCCGGTGGTTCAGCAGAGCAGGACAGTGAAGCTCCTGCTGCACAGACTGAAGCCGACAGTCTGGAGGTCACCGAGGGTTCACAGGACAGCAGCGAGGCGACAGGCGCTGCCCCCGACTCCCCCTCCAAACAGCTGCCGGACCAGATCTCCTTCTTCAGTGGGAACCCGTCAGTGGAGATCATCCACGGCATCATGCACCTTTACAAGACCAAGTGAGTCACAGCTGACGTGTCTGTTTGTATCTTCAGGGGTCGTCTGCTGTTTCAATATGTGTTGTTGTTGTTGTTGTTGTTGTTGCAGCAAAATGACATCACTGACTGAAGATGTTAGACGCAGCGCGATGGTGTGCATCCTGACGGTCCCCGCCACCATGACCAGCCAT